>NW_026518914.1:0-26175 GCF_947347685.1 Pleuronectes platessa | reverse complement strand
GTCTGTAAGTGCCCTGCCACACCTGCACCTTAACTCACACACACAACCCGGTGTCTGTGGTAGACCTGGAGCAGTGAAGGGACACAATGGGGAAACCTCTGAGCCGTCCGGACTGCCTGAGGCAGAACCCTCGCTGCCTCGGGAAAGGTGATGAGGACGAGGCGTACATCGAGGATTGCTACGTCCCCCAGAGATCCATCTATGATACCATGAGGATCAATGAGCAGATTGACCAAGGGGCCAAACTGTGCCAGCCCTCTCGGAGCACTCTGGGTTCTGGGGGGGAGGGGAGAGGAGAGGGAAGTACACTATCCAGCAATGGCACCATTGGAACTGATATCGGTGGTGTGTTCGTCTCCAGGAGTGTAGAAAATGCCGGAGGAGTGAAGAAACTTGACGAGAGGGTGATCTTTGATGCCTTAAAGCTAACCGGGGATCTTCAGATTATGTCTCCACCAGTTGGCATTGTGGGTTCCGGTTTGCCTATCGCTCCGCCCTCGTCTGCCTCCGGGGGCGTGGCTGCAGTGGTGAAGAGGCGGCATCAAGGTGGCGATAAGAAGGACAATCCAAACCGGCGCTCTTGGAAAGCCTTCATGCCTCCGAGTTATCCAGAGTTTGCGGAGAGACTTGAGTTTTCGTCTGTTGAAGGATCAGAGAATCGCTCGTCTAGTGCAGGGATTCCTCTTTCTCCCCTGCAGCCCATTCCTTTCCACCTACCCCCATCCACCCCTACCTCATCCACTCCATCCTTGCCTCCTTACACGCCCTCCCCTCTATCGTCTGCTCCCCACACTCCTCCCGTCTCCTCCTCGCCTGCTTTGACACCCACAGTGAGTCCCGTGCCTCCTCTCCAGCAGCATCCTCTCAGCAGACAGAGACAAGTTCATCCTTTGCTGCAGAAACAACACAAACACACTCACGTGGTGTTGTCTCCTTCCAAAGAACAGTTACCTGCCTTACGCCAAAACCAGTCGCCCCAGGTTTCTAGAAACACACCAGAGCACAGCCCCAGTATTAGTAAACCAGTAGAGAGAAGAGTGCAGCAGCACAGACGGACCACTAGCTCCTCTAAAGCTGTCATCAGGCAGATCCCAGAGGAGCCGCTTGAGTTAGTGAAGACCTCAGATTCAGAGAGGGACTCCCCTCTTTTGGACCAGGACCTGGGGGACAGTGCCCCTCTCCTCCCACCAAAACCAGTGTTCTGCCCGCCCACCAAGGCCCGTACCTGGCCCCGCAGTATGACAACAGGGAAAAGAGCCCAGCTGGGGCTGAGGCACAACTTCCCAGTGCTCCCCCCTTTGCCTCCTCTATTAAGTGAGGAGAGCAACACAGATGAAGAATCCCTTTACCTTCTAGATCCCCCATCTCCATTCCTAAAGGAGGAGGAGGGGTTGGTGTATGGAGGTCTACCTCTCTCCCCCCTGTGTTAGTCAGGAGGGAGGTGATGAGGGGCTGCTGGGCTGGGGCGCCCCGGGCACTGAGCTCAGACAACGAACAGCCTCTGAGCTCAAATTTGAGGAGGACGAGCGCAAGATACTTGAGGATCTCGAGGATGAAGAACAGGAAGAGTGCAGGCGACATACCCGAGAGGGAGGAGGCATGGGAAAACGAAAAGCAAAAAGAAGAGGAGAGAGTTCTGAGAGAGGAACGGAGTGGGAGGCGGTTCTTAAATTAGAGAACAGGGAGATTATTGACCAGTCTTGGGATAAGGAGATACTGGAATCAGAGGGCTGGGATATAACTGGCTCTTCTGGACATTGGCCTTTATTGACTCCCCCTACAGGGTTTGGAGGCCCTGGGGCCCCTAGTGCCTCACCTTGCCCCAGCTCGGCAGCAGAATCAGATGACCTCTTCCTAGAGCTGGAGAGGCAATGTCTGGAGGATGAAGGAGAGGAGGGGGTGGAGATGAGTGTAGACCCTGAGCCTGTCGATCCTTACACACTCCCTTGTGTAGAGGAAGAGGAGAAAGAGGAGGAAGGAGAGACAGTCTGGGTAGATTTCCAAGCAACTCTTCCTCTAGTGAACGCTCAAGAGCCCGATAGCTTGGCCTCTGATTTTCAGGATGATGCAAAGGACACAGACTTAATTCACTTTGAGCACTTAGAGGATATTGGGAACTTTGACTTGATGCGAGCTCAGGACTGTGAAAAGGAACATGGTCTAATTGATGAAGACTGTGATGTTGACTTTACTGAGGATAAGGCAGAGGTTGAGGAGGAAGAAATGAGTTACCCAACAGACTCAGCTCTCGGCCAACAAGTGGAGTCAGACTCCAGCGGTGTCCACATGTCCCAACCGGACAGAACTGGTATCAGTGACATCACCCAGACAGACTGTGAACACGGGAAACCTGCCCAGACTGAAACCGACCCAGATAGCGGGGCATCGTCAGAGCGGGATGTGGAAGATTGTGGAGAAAGAGCCGCCTCTCCATCTCGCTGCCCTCTGAACCCTTACGCCGAGGAGCTGGAACAAGTGGAGGAGGAAACCGAGCAGGATGAAGGAGAAACTAAAGAGGAAGAGGAGTTAGGAACAGAGTGGGATGTGTACGACCAATCCGAGCCAAGTTTAGACGGCAGCGAGGGAGTTCTCATGGATCAGTCCCATGAGCCTCTGCTCACGGTTGAAAAAGAAACCGACAGTGAATGTACAAAGGATGTTGACGTTCAAACTTCCTGTCAGGACGATCCTGTCCCCTCGGAGATCAGTGAACCCGCCATGGAAACAACTTGTGACACAGAAGGGACGTCCTTTTCATCCGAGACTCAGAACGTTGCTGTCCCGACAAATGTATTCTCAGAAATGGACATACCCGAAAAAGACTCACATCTGTCAACAGAAGTGAGAACTAGCTCCCCAAACTCAGACTGTGCTCCTCCACTAGTCCCTCAAGAGACAGACTCTGCACCCCCGTCCTCTTTACCTCAGTCTCCCTCTAAATCTGACTCTTGTGGTGCAGGTCTGGACAGTAAAGACTCAGAGGCCTTTGTGATATCAGATAGTTTTGTTTACCTGGCTGTGTCTGCACCTCCCCAGTACCCCAATGACTGCCCCCCCTCTCCACTTGTGGACTCCATTCCCCCAAGTCCTGTCCCCAAACCTCCCTGCTGCCCAGACCCAGAGGACGAGGAAGGACACTTCCTCTCCCCTGACAGCTTTGTTTACATGGCAGCACCTGAACGGCCCCAGCCTGGGCCCTCAGATGTGGGCTCAGCCTGCGAGGACACTCAGGAGCTGGACATGGACTCGTACTCTGAAGGGACCCAGTCTGGGATGGATGGGGTAGAGTTTGTCCTCGGCTCCATGACAGGGGGACAGTGACTGGGAGTCGGACGGCTCCGCTCTGGACTTTCCTCAGCTCATGTCAAGGGACCAGGCCTGGGACCAACTCGAACCAGGCCTGCTACAGAGTCTGTTACACTGCCAGAGACAAACCAGGGGCCGGCCCACAGACCCCAGGAAGAGGAGCCTCAGACAGGGGCCACAGCTTGGCACACGGACCCCCTGTTAGAATCAGCACGAAGCTCGGAAGCAGAGGATGAATCAACAGATATTTTACCATTTTGTGACGATGACGCTCAGGCAGAGGTATGCGCTCTTTTGAAAACTTTGATAAATAACAAAGATAATTATTTCCACATGAAAATGATATTGTTCTGTTGGATTTGTCTGGAATCTATGAGCTGATGTCTCTGGTTAGACCTTGGAGCTGTTTCATGTGCAGTCATGATGTAACATGGGAAAAGACTAAATCTCTGCGAGGTGCTCACTTATCTAGATATTACCTCGATTTCAGTGCCAAGGAATTGAACTGACCTTCAGACACGTTGGTTTATTGATCTACTTTGTCTAATGAAAGGAGATTGTGAGGTGAAGAGAATTCGCTCAGCAGAAATTAGCTTCTTGAAATTGAAAGGATTCGATGCGGCCGAGTCACAACGTAGCGTTGAAAAAGAATTGGAGCCGGGGAGCCGAGCGTTTCGTGCAACTCATGTAGACATAGCATGGAAAATGTATGCTGGGTGGTACGGGGGGGGGGAGAGTTATGTAGACGCCATAATTAGCTAGCTGTGTTTCAGTAGTGGGGCTTTAGATGATTGCAATATGATGCACGGGGGGGGGGGGGGGGGCTTTGCGGCTTGTGGGAAACTTCTCTCAGGGCCACTCGGTGGATGTTTGTGTGTCTGTGTGTGTGTGTGGGTGTGTTTGGGTTTGGGTGGGGGTCAGTGCTAATCTGAAGTGCATGCACATATCTGAGCAGGATCACGTGTTTGTTTGTGTGAAGCTTGAAGAGCCGGTGCCTGCAGGCCTCCGCACAATGTTGATCTCAAGAGCGGAGTTAACGGCGTCTGTCTCCGGGGGAAACACACTGTTTGTGTTTACGATGCACAGAATGTTGTGTTTCCTCTCAAAGTCATGGGTGCTGGACACGTCCCAGGCGTTGTGCACACATCCAGAGCAACACAGGCTGAAGTCAGGGGAGCAGGAGATCTGACGTGGGTTCTGAGAATGTAACCGTCCATGTGACTGTGGCACGTCACCTCTGTGTTTGCATTCGAGTGTGTGGGCTGCATGTTAACGTGTGTGTGTGTGTGTGTGTACACCTGTATCCCAGTGGGCCAGTGGGTTCGAGCCGAGCTTCCCAGTAGCTGCTGTGACTCAGTGTCTGGCCCAGATTTGAACATTTCTTCTCGCTCACAGGCTCCGTTTCAAAGCTGATTCCTGCAGCATGATATTATTATATTAGTTGTCAGTTCCTCTTTTTTTTTAAATATACACAGGATGTCGTCGTGGCTAAAAACAAAACCAGATCCTCTGAAGATCAGTGGCTCTCAACCTGCCCACATTCCAAACCTGTCAGTTGAGATTCAGGCAGAGAAGATAAAAACATGGTTTTAACACAAGCAGACACAATCTGAGGTTCTACACATGGGTCCAATCCCACGATGACGTCGTGAACTGTGCTTTCTGTTTTATGTATTTTATCATAGTTTCCATCAGGAAGAAGTTGCCTGACCTGACACAACTCATTTCCTTTTTATGATAATATGAATTCTATATGTGTCTGTGTGTGTCTGTTTTTGTGTGTGTGTGTGTTGTCGCTCCACGTCTGTTTGTTCTCTCTTCAGTCACAGCCTCCCTGGCTTCAGTTTAATCTAATCACATGTTATGATCGCTCAGCCTCACATCGAGCAGAGGAGAATTACAGTCAATAACAAAAATGAGACATATTTTTGGGAAGGAAAACTATATCTGCTCTACGTCAGGCCTGCATGCAAGTACAGTTTTACTTTGTGTGCTTTATAAACTCCAGGAGACTTGTTGTGTTTGGCTCAAACTCGGTAGAACAAACTTTTGAACTGACGACACAAACTGTTCACTTTGCAGGAAGAGAGAACAGATTATTAAAAAGATGTGTTTTCTCTGAGCAGATAAATGATTCCTGATCTAAAACATGTAACCACAGAAACTCTGAATCCTTTTTAGCGATGAATAATAGATGATGATTTGGGTATTTTTGTCCCGATTTTGTTGACAAGGTGAAAAAGTTGAGATGAACTTCATGCAGCCGTCCCCTCGCTCAACTGACTCTCCTCCCGCCCCTAATTCCTCCCCCTCCTCCCCCGCCTCCTCCCCTCCATGCTTGGACGGTTTTGTTGCTGTGATAAGGAGGTGAGAGGTAAATACTGTGGCTCTGCTAACACGGCTACACAAACAGTGTGTGAAGTTGTCTGGGGAATATAAACTTAGATATGAGATAAGAATGTGCCAGGGCCAACACCGGAGCTGCTGCCCCCCCCCCCCCCCCCGTTCTGTCTCTGCTTTGTTTCTGTCTCACCTCTCCGGCATGTTGCTTTCTCTTGACTCTCACACGTTCCTCCCTTCTTTTATTTCTCTCTCCTCCACCCGGGGCTGATTCTCCAAATCACTTCTACCGAGGCGTATTCTGAGTGAATGTTAAAAACAATGGCTCGTGTTAACTTGCTGATTGGAAGTCAGTGAAAAGGAATGATGATGGAAGTAGAAAAATGGCGAGGACAGATAGTGACAGGGTTTTGGGAAAAAGACAAAGAAGCAGACACACACAGAGTTGTGACGGGCGACAGGGAGGTTGGGAGGAGGAGGCCATTGTTTTCACGGGGGTGCACCTTTTAACACGACATGGGGCTTTAGTGCAGAGATAAGAGAAACTCCACTGGCAGGCGGACACAAGCAGAAGGTCTCTGGATTAATATGGAGCTCATTTTAAAGCAGTGTGTGTGTCTGTGTGCGTGTGTGTCTGTCTTTGTGTGTGTGTGCGTGTGCAAACAACAAACAGGCAGACAGACAGATGGACGAGCCTTGCATGCTGTTTGATGAACTGGGGAGAGGGGAACATACTGTGCAGACTGACCAGTGGCAGTTTATATACAGACTGGGAGACAGACGTATCTGACATTGTATTTTTTCCCTTCGCAAACCAGCAGCTTTTGTTGGTTGTAAGTCGCTTTCATGGTTAAACGAGTCTTAAATACTGTCTCAAATCTTCTTAAATTAGGTCAAAAGAAGTATTAGTACATGTCACATGCAGTAATTAGAGGTCTTCTGCTGCTACACTGGGTATTATATTATATTTCAGATGTCTCATACCCTATATTAACTGCTACCCTGCAGATTTATACCTTTTTTAATGAGCTGAAATCACCTCTGATCCATTTAAAGAATCTAAACCAGATTAACTGTGACTGTAAGTTTTTTGAACATTTCCCCAATTTGGTTCCAAATGATTTTCAATACCAGATGGAAGAAACGGTCCAGAAACAGACGAGGCTCTGAAAGACGGAGAGAGAGAGAGAGAGAGAGAGAGAGAGGGAGAGAGAGAGAAACAGGTTGCTCTGGCAGCTCGTACATTTTGTGTTTTTGATTGATGTGATAATTCTGGTTCTGAACAAACCGCCTCCGGGGCAAACCTGTGAAAGACGGAGGAGTGGAGGAGTGGAGGAGTGGAGGAGGCAGAGACATTAACGAGCACAGACCAGCATGAAAAACAGGAAGGACATTTATCTCCCACCGCATTTGGATTTAGTTTCGTTTAAAATATAAAAAGTAGACCACATGTTCTAAAGCTTCTATTTGAAACCCTCTCACAACAGAGATCTTAAAGTTGCTCTCTCATGTAAATCCTACATCACTCTCTCTCTGCTGGTCTCACTGGGAGTTGACCAGCAGCACGAACATCCCACGATGGGAAGAGCTGTATTTGCATGAAAGAAAGGAAAAAGGGTCTGTTTGTGTTCAGAAGAATTAATATACGTTTAAAAAAAAGAAAAGGAGGATAATATGGTTAAAGCCGGTGTGTTTTGAATGCAGGTCACATTTGCATGAGATTTGTTTCCGTGTGTGTCGGACGTTTCAAACGAGGACGCTGGCTTCAGATCAGATTTATGAACCCATTAACCCCTCCATCCCCGTGTCGCTGGCAGAATGGTTCAGGATTTGGAAACAGATTTATTCCGTTTCCTTCCTCCCCCTGTTTCCTGGTTGCGTTAAAAGAGAAAGGAGGGAGTGAGGAAGGACGAGGGTTGAAAGCCAGGAAGAGCGAGAGACGAGGGCCGAGGCAGGAAGGAAGCGAGAGGGAGAGGGGTGAGAGAGAGGAGGTGAAGGAAAGTAAATAGGAGACGCTGATAGTCCTGTTGTTGTTGGTGGAAGTGAAGTGCAACTCAGGAGAAAAACTTAATATTCAGAGGATTCAATCTATTATATTCTTTTTTTAATCGTGGCAGGAGGGTCGGTTAAGAGACAACTTTTAAAAGAAGTTCAGAAAGTATACAAAAACACCGCAACCCCAGTTTATGCTCCCACAAAATCCAAAAGCTCCTGGGACATTTCTCATCTTCTATCATTTAAAAGGTGATGATTTTTGGATATGTCCACTACTGGAGTTTTTGCAGTAATGTGAGTTATTACGTGTCTCCTCCTCCGTCCCGATCCTGAAACTGACGGATGCTGTGGACACTCGTCCTCAACACGTCCGTCCCTCTACTCAGCTGTTATCAGCTCGACAGATGAGGGTTAAATATAGAGCATCCACACATATGTTCATGTACAGCAAACATACAGAACTCTGCTCAGACTCAAAGCCCAAGAAACTTCCATTTATTAGAGGTTAATGTTAATTCTCTGGAGTGAACCCATGTCAGAGTCATGTGTTCCTCTGGTCTCGGTGTTCCTTCTTGTACAGTAGTTTTAAAGAAACCTCACATTCCTGTGCTTCCTCACTCACACACAGGGTTTCACCTGATTCGCTGACTGAGGTCTTCACACATATTTTATCAATCAGCTTCGTTATATATGAGAAAATCACTTTTTCTGTTGATTTGTGTATTTGTGTTTGTGATTTTCTCACAGGACTGAAGTGTGTGTGTATAGCTTCAAACCACACCCACAGTCCTGATGATGCATATTAGTGGAATTAGTGTCAACCCCTCAACTTTAATTGTTGCTTGTAAATTGTGAATATTTAAAATTATGGAAAAAAAAACTTTAAACCAACTTTTCAGGGGTTCTACAGTAGGGCTGCAATTATTTGTATTGTCAATTAAATTCAAATTAAACCAGTGAAAGGTGCCCTCTATAATCTTCCATCACCAGGATGAGGTTTTCAAATCACTTGTTTTATTAAACCGATATTTAACCGCTCACGTCAACGCAGACGTCTCCTGTCGTCCCCGTGTCTTTATCGTCCGTCTCCACCGACCTGCGGCTGAGCTGAGAGAACCAGTAAGGGTTTGTGGTCCAGATGGAGGAGAGACTGGGAAGCACGGGGCGGAGGATGGAAGGAGAAAGGGAGGCAGCTGTGGTCAGGGGAGGGAAGAGGGAAGAGGAGCAGGAGAGAGAGGAAAGGTTGATGATATGCGAGGAAGAGGAGGATGACGAGCACAGACGTGATAGTCAAGTGTGTGTGTGTGTGTGTGTGTGTGTGTGTGTGTGATGCTGAGAGCTGGCGGAGGTAGAGAAGAATGACAAGTATGTGGGACATTTTCCAGAGCTCTGGTTTAGTGGATTCAACCAGTCAGAGCTGCTCAGAGACAGAAAGAGCAGAACGAGCAAATCCAAAGAGAAAAAGAGAGAAAGAGAAAGAGAGAGACAGAGAGAGAGAGAGAGGTAGAGGAGGAGGGACAGAAATGTAAACTCATACTATATAACATGTTTATATACATCCCAGGGTGTGTTTACATGATGAATGGCTGCAGGAACTTTCCCTGTTTTTTCCTTTTCACTTCCCCGCTATCTCTGACACACACACACACACACACACACACACACACACACACACACACACTCACACACACACACACCAGGCGTAGGGTGGAGTGGGTCGCGGCTGCAGTCATTGTTGTTCTGGCCGACAGACTTCCTGTTCCTAGCAGCTATGACGCCCATCGCCACAACACAGCTGCATCCAAACTGGACAGGAACACACACACACACACACACACACACACACCCACACACACACACACACTATGCACACTGCTCATTCATATTTAATCTTGCACAGAGATTCATACCTGCAGAACGCTTAATCATTTCTTTTCCACACACACATAATTACGCTCGTTGATTCACACTTTACACTCATGCAAACACACACACACACACACACACACACAGACACACAAAGTCTTGGCATGGATAACCTATAGTTTGATGCCACTCTAAATCAGGAGCACAGACCTGTGAACCCGTTGATTATGACCCGGACTCTGTTTAGTCTGGATTCACTGAAACCTGCTGAAACACGTTGAGTCGTTCAGATTCACTGTTCATCAGTTTGCTGCTTGTTGGATTTGACTGAATATAATATACAAAACATAATTAATGATGCAACACACTGCAACACACACTGGATGAATTATCACAGAACTTGGTGGAAGGATTTGTTATAGGTCAGGAAAGAGCATATTTCATTTTGATGGTGAATCCAGGATTGCAATTTGAATCATTTCAGTTTCTCATTGTTCTTCTCCTTCATTTTAACTTCACCCTCCTCAGTCACAGCAGATATTTGTCCTCAGGCTTTGTATTTACCAAAATGTGTGTGTGTCCTCGGCGTGTGAACACGTCTGGTTGTTTGTGTGTCGCTCCCGACTCTTTGTGTTGTGTGGCGTTTGGGGTTTGGCCGCTGCAGCGTTACAAACCACCGGCTCTGATTCTTCCTCTGTGGCTCGACCCTGAATGTCAAGACATGTTTCCAGGTCAGCGAGCACCCCCCCCCCACACAGCCCTGCAGCGCACCCCCGAGGGATGTGATTGTGTTTCAGAAACGACCAGAAGAAGAGAATTTCCTCTGCGGTCGTTCCCAGCGTCTCCACCGGTCGGTCGGGCGCAGCAGCAGTGGTGGAACTCCGTGAAACTGAGAAAGTTGTTTTGTGGATTTGGCAAAGTGTTTGATATGAGAGGACGGTTCACAGGAATCCAGCCCCATGGTTTTCCCCCCCGGACAGTTATTACATTAGCTGAAGGTTGTGGGGTTGTTTCTCCTCGAAGTGGAGGAAACCAGACGACTAGAGAAATAACATTCAGCATCTGGAGAAGGTTTTAATGGTTCAGCGATTAAGAAATGTTAAATATGACTTTCAGTTGTGTAACTGGGGGCCGTGGTCAGACCCTTGAATTCAACTGAGTGTCTTCCTTCACTGTGAATGACTTTGATAACTGACTGTACATTTTCTAGCTGTATTTAAAATATATTTAAATTGAATGGTTGTGGTTGAATCTCCTGGACCGAGCTTCAAACAACTTCACTGACAGGTTCATGCCCCAGTTTCCCAGTTTCCCCAGTTCCCCAGTTTCACCAGTTTCCCAGTGAGAGACTCCTCCGTCTTTTTTGCTCAGTGAAGTCGAGTCTGGTTTCATTAAGTGTCGCATGGCCGCTTCTATTGTCATCACAAGATGGCTCCAGCCCCACACGTGTGTTGGTGTGTGTGTGTGCTGCTGTAGGTCTGTGTGTGTGTGTGTGTGTGTGTGTGTGTGTCTGTGTGTCGTGTTGGGTGTGATTAAGTGAAGGTTGTGTGCACTCATGCAATTGTGCTAGTGTACTCCAGTGTGTGTGTGTGTGTGTGTGTGTGTGTGTGTTGTCGACTCAGCCTTTTCCAGGCGTCCCCTCACTCCTCTAACCCGCTAATCCCTGTAATCCCCTCTCTCCCTCCTCCCTCCTCCCTCCACCTCTCTTCCTGTCTCCCACTCCTCTCTTGTCTCTGCACCTCCCTCCGTCTGTCGCTCAGCCCACAATAACGACTCACTTCTATATGTAGGTGCCCAGTGTGGCACAGTTCACCTCCATTTGTCGTCACGCAGACTGAATGTGTGGTTTATTTCTGACAGCGTCCCCCTCTACTCTTCCCTCTTCTGCTGTTATTCATTCACTTATGATGCAGGGAGTCAATAAACCAACCAATTAACCCCCCCCCCACCCCGTGTCTCTCTCTCTGTTTCCCCAGGCGGTGGAGAGAGAGCAGGTGGACAGTATTCAACCCAAGCTGCAGCACGTGAACGCGGTGGGTCAGGGTTTGATCCAGAGCGCCGCCAAACACACGGACACGCAGGCGCTGGAGCACGACCTGGAGACCACCAACCTCCGATGGAACTCCTTCAACAAGAGGGTACGACACCCGCACACGCACAGACACACAAACACACAGTAAAGGTGTCAGCTGATTGGTCAACTGCATCGAAAGAAAGAGACTTTATTTATTGTTGTTTTTTTATTGTTGTTTTTTTAACCCGTCTCTCCTGTGTTCAGGTGGCAGAGCGGATCGCCCAGCTGCAGGAGGCTCTGCTGCATTGTGGGAAATTTCAGGATGCTCTGGAGCCTCTGCTAAGCTGGCTGAGCGACACAGAGGAGCTGGTGGCCAATCAGAAGCCTCCGTCGGCAGAGTACCGTGTGGTCAAGGCCCAGATCCAAGAACAAAAGGTAAAAAGAAGATTAAGGGATTTCAGATATGATAATATGATAATATGTCTTTTCAGGTATTTTATATCTTCAGGTCTCAGTTTGATGAGGATCGGTTTTCAGTCTGCTCACACTTTCCTGTTTCGGATTTGAACCTATGACCTTTCGAGTTCTTAACTTCTGCCGCCCACACATTCAAGTTTCCACTGAAAATACCAAACCCCCATTTACCAGACTTTGAATTCAAACATTGATATTCAGACAATGTTTGTTTCAGTGTCCTTTCACCACAAACAGTAGATATTTGAATGTCAAGCGCCCGCACACACACACACACACACACACACTCGCAAACACACACACACACACACAGTCAATGATCTGTCTGCCTGGCATCCAAACGGCCCCAGTTGACCGTCTGCCAGTCACACTGGCACAAAAACAGACCCATGCATGCATGGTGGATTCGTATTGTATTCACACACACACACACACACAGACTCACAGACTCACACACGCACACAGATTCTTTTCCCTGTTTATCCTGCAGACACTTCCTGTGTTTGTACACATCAGAGAGCTCCAGTCTTGACCAGCGATCAATCACAAGTGTTTACGTCCGTGACCGAGAGTGGTGTCAGTGTTTGGCTTACAGGAGAGTTAACTGTAGAGACGTGAATTCCACAGATGAACCGAGAAGCCAGGACCAGTTCATACTGGGCAGGGGGGGGCGCGCTCTATCTAAAGCAGGAAGGAAGTAGGTTCCTGTCTGTTGCTTTTTAATGCAACAACAGTTTAGTCCTGAGTAAAGTGAATGAAAGTTCGCTTCAGACCTACAAGTCGATTAAATTGTTAATAATTCATGTGTAGAACAAACTTTTTAAAAGATATCCTGAAGTTATTTCCTGAAGCACTGATGAAAAGTTTAAAGAGTTATTGATTAATGAAGTTAGCTCCTCTGAAAAACGAGGTCACGGGGGGGGGGGGGGGATATCTGTTACTTAACTTTTTTACTTATTAACTTTTTCTCTGACACAAATACCATCTTACAAAACTTTGTTCTGCCACAGAACGTCTTTATTGAGGCTGCAGTTTATATTTATATTATTTTATGGTTTCATGTGAGACTGAATATTTGAAACACCTCCTGTAGAAGTACCCTCTTGAAGAGTTGCACCAACACTGAGTGTGTGTGTGTGTGTGTGTGTGTGTGTTCCTGCAGCTGCTCCAGAGGTTGTTGGACGACCGGAGACCGACGGTGGAGATGATCCGAGCTGAGGGCGAGAGGATCGCTGCCACGGCCGACACTCAGGACCAAGAGAAGATCCAGACTCAGCTGCACGAGCTGGCAGAGAGATGGACCGAGCTGCTGGACAAGGCCAGCGCCAGGTCAGTGTCGGGGGGTGGTGGGGGCAGGGGGGTTCAGGGCCGAGGAGGACGTGGGTATAAAGTGTCAATCTGTCAACGCTGACTTGACCTCTGACCTCTCTGTGGAATGAGAAAAGAAAGGAATTCCACTTAAATACTTATGAGGAGGTTTCATGTGGCAGCCGTGGATAATCACGATCTTTAGGGGGATTTCAGTTTGTGATGGATTTAGACACAAAACAGCACAAACGTCAACTTTATCATTTGAAAAGAAAAGACAATATCACTGTAAATATGTTTTTATATCAGTGATAGTACAACATATTACAGCATTTTGTTTTTTGGACTCTGCTGAACTTACTTAATTAAATCTCTTAAGACTTTTCCCTTCATTCGGGAGAGTTGGTTTCTTTTGGGACAAACACAGATCACATTAAAAAAGTCATCGTGAAAACTTCAGATATCTCAGATTCGTCTTCTCATAGAAATGAGAATCCTTATTAAAAGTGTTAACATTCTTTATGCCTGGCACACGAATAATCCATTTGATCAGTTTATGAAATTCACCTGGCAGCCGTGTGACACATATTTACACAACGAGTGAGCGAGTGAAAGTAATAACACGCCAGTAAAAGCTCCGGACCTCCTCCTCCTCCTCCTCTTCTCCTGGTATCCTCATCACCCCCCCCCCCCCCCCTCTCGTCCCTCAGGCAGCGGCAGTTGGAGGAGCTGCAGGTTCTGGCTCTTCACTTCCACGAGGCCCTGGAGCCGCTGGGGGAATGGCTGAGCGCCACCGAGAGACGCCTGAGCTCCGCCGAGCCCATGGGAACCCAGACGGCCAAGATCTCCCAGCAGATCACCAAGCACAAGGTAGCGTCCGGCCGCTCGGGGACTGACACCGGATCTGTTCTTACCTCAGAGTGTGGAATCAAACAAAAGAGAACGTTAGGACTCAAAGAATTCCTCTCAGTCGCAGACTCGTCAGGTTCAACTTATTAACTTTACATAATTCTGAGATTCCAGTTGTTTGAGGAATCAAAGGGAAAACACAGACACACACAAACATAAAGGAAACTTAAAATACAACTTCATTTATTTAGTGTAACTCGGTGGAAACAAAGATCCACAACAACCAACAAACGTTTATCTACAACTTCAACTACTTCACTTCTTCATTAAGTTTTTATTTATTCATTTAATTTGAGTGCCTGGATTTAATTTAAGTTGTTGTTCGTCTCATTCATCCGTTGATGTTTATGATTTCCTGTTCATCTATGATTTTGTCATTTGCATCATCATATTATTTTATCTGTTTTTTCCATTGTTTTGCTTTTGTTTTCTCACTTTTCTTCATCTTCCTATAAAACACACACACACACACACACACACACAAACTGATACACACTAACTGATATATACACACACACAAACACACACGTACACTTCCCAGGCGATCCAAGAGGATGTGTCCCTGAGAGAAGCCGAGGTCGACCACCTCGAGTCCCTCAGCCAATCGCTGACCCCGCTCAGCTGCGCGGCCGACCGCGATTGGTTGAACGAGCGCGTGGGCGCGGTGAGGTCGGGTCACTCGGAGCTCACGGATTGGTCCTCGCGGCGCGCCGGCCTATTGGAGCAGGCGCTGGCCAACGCTCAGCTGTTCGGAGAGGACGAGGTAGAGGTGCTGAACTGGCTGGCTGAGGTTGCTCAGAGGCTCGGTCAGGTCTCCGTCCAGAACTACCAACCTCAGCTGCTGGCCGAGCAGCACAAACACACTCTGGTACGACTGCGTCAACACAATGAACGACAAAGAAATGTAACGGAGGCTCAATATTTACCAGTGTAACCAGGAAGCTCGGGTGAAGCCGGGACGTGATGACAGGAGCCGGTGTTTCCCTCCGAGTGAAACACGTCCACACACGTTTTAAATTTAAAACCATAAACACTTTGTGGTGGGAAAGATTGAGACCAAATAATAATTACCTGCAGCCTGAATCTCATATGAGCCGTGGGATCATGAGAATAAAGAGCAGATTTGAAACACACACGTCACTTCGAACCTTTTGGAAAAGTTCCCCCTGTTGTTGTTCAGGATCGTTGTGTTAACACTTTTCATCCCGACGTGTGTGAACTTTGATTCTTTGTCTTCGCTCAGTCGCTGAATGAAGAGATCGTGAGCAGGAAGAAGACGGTGGACCAGGCCGTCAAGAACGGACAGGCTCTGCTCAAGCAGACCACAGGTAACACAACACTGTGGTTTCCCCTCAGCAGCAACACACCTGGGTGTGGGTCCAACGCAAACACACAGAATCACATAGTGTTTATTGTGTTAGCTTCTGACTTTTAGCATCCATGATCAGAAACAGGTGGAAATCCTGTGTTTCCAAAAGCAAAGATTGTGAAACTTTAATTGCTTTTGCATTTATTTCCCCATTTTTTTTATGTATGTTTTCTAAGAATCTCTCCAAACTGAGTTCAGGCTCAGCAACAGAAACACGTCAGACACTCAAACACTGTTTTCCTTATAGTTTCACATCCAAACCTCATATTTAAACATCAGCTCCCTCCACAGATCATCATATTAGAGACTAGACTAGGAATAGATATAAGTCTCCTTCTTGACCGATCAGGATTATGAAAGCATCAGGACCTTTTCCACGTCCGTTCTCACCTCCTCTCTCTGACCCGTGTGTCGCTCTGCAGGTGAGGAGGTTCTCCTGATCCAGGAGAAGCTGGACGGCATCAAGTCTCGCTACGCTGAGATGACGGCCGGCAGCAGCAAGGCCCTCCGCACCCTGGAGCAGGCCCTGCAGCTCGCCACGCGATTCGCCAGCGCCCACGAAGACATCAGCCAGTGGCTGGACGGCGTGGAGGCGGAGCTTAACAACGTGGAGCCCGACGCCTCACCGGCCTATCAGGAGAGGCAGAAGGTGGGAGGATAGAGAAGCTACTGCCTCAGTAACAGCAAAGAAACAAAGAGACACTGGTTCTATTTGGTTTTATGAGTTAAATGTTTTCATCCACTCTCACAGGAGCTGAAGAAGGTGTCGGCAGAGAAGCGCCTGGTGCTGGACACGGTGAACGAGGTGGGCGGCGCCCTGCTGGACCTGGTGCCGTGGCGAGCCAGAGAAGGTCTGGACCGCCTGGTGGCTGATGGGAACCAGAGGTACCGCCAGGCGGATGAAACCATCACTCAGCGGGTGAAGCTGGTGCAAGCTGCCATCCAGAGGTCCCAGCAGGTGCTGCAGGCAGTTCCACCACAAACACACACATTTCAGCTGGTTTTCTTTAAATGACATGAGGTTTTTAAACGTGTCCTCCTCCTCCTCCTCCTCCTCCTCCTCCTCCTCCTCCAGTACGAAGAGGCCGTGGATGCAGAGCGGGCCTGGGTCGGGGAGACCGAGCGCAAGCTGGCGTCTCTGGGGCCCCTGAGCCTGGAGCCTGACGTGACCGTGGCTCAGCTGCAGGTGCAGAGGGCCTTCAACATCGACATCATCCGGCACAAAGACACCGTGGATCAGCTCCTCAGCACCCGGGAGGAGATCCTGGAGACCTGCAGTGAGGCTCAGAAGGAGGCGCTCATGGTGAGTCGCTGGTGGACGAGCTGCATGAGGAGGAAGTCACACATCATCTGAGGGACAGTTTTTAATATCCGTGTGTCTCCTCCATCTCCTCCAGGTGAAGACAGATTCTCTGAGCGCTCGTTACGAAGCCGTGAGCCACAACCACGGCGAGCGCTTCTCGGCTCTGGAGCAGGCTCAGGTCCTGGTGGCTCGGTTCTGGGAAACATACGAGGAACTGGAGCCGTGGCTGGGCGAGACCGAGACCCTCATCAGCCAGCTGCCCCCCCCAGCCATCGACTCGGACGCCCTGCGGCTGCAACAGGACCAGATGAGAGTGAGAGAGGAGTTAAAGTCTTTTCTTTCTCTACTGAGGCACTGATCTGAATGTTCACCTCATTCCCTCGTTCCCCTCGTTTCCTCTGCAGCTCCTCAGGGAGTCGATCGCTGAGCACAAGCCTCACATCGACAAGCTGCTGAAGATCGGACCCCGGCTGGCGGAGCTCAGCCTCCAGGAGGGGGCGACGCTGACCCAGCGCTACACCAGGTCCGAGAGGCGCTACCTGGCCATCAAGGAGGAGGTGAAGGGTCGAGCCACGGCGCTGGACGAGGCCGTGTCCCAGTCTGCACAGGTACGACTCCCAGTGCTCCCAGTTTGAGACTCAGTGTTCCAGCTACAGGCTTGGGTCTTATAAGTGTAACACAACTTGCTCAAACTTTAAATGACATTTCTCTCCCTGAACTGAAGATGTTTATTGAATGAAAACCTCGTGACACCAGTGGAGATAGAAGATGTTTTATTAAATGCTGTTTATTGCCCCGAGTCTGTTTACAGCTCTTTATGTAGCGTCTGCTGCCCCACATGAAAAAACACAAACAAGATGTCATTACTCAACAGCACGAGGTTCATGTGACTGTGTTTGTGTCTCTGTCGCATGTTGTGACACCGAATGATAACGAGGATTTATTGTGTAGCTTCACAAGTTCAGCTGAGGTCACATTTTATTATTTTACAAAGAGAACGAGTCACGTGTTATTCTTCTTTATCACATCACGTCTTCATTCGTCCTAGTTTTTATTTTAGTTTTTCTTTCCACTCGGATATTACCAGACATTTTGTTACTGTATGCATGTCTCTGATTTAACTCATTGAATTGTTTCTCCTACCCCCCCGCTCCCTTCAAACTGATCCACATGTTCCTCCTCCACCTCCTCCTCCTCCCCCTCCTCCACCTGCATCACTTTGTCCTTGTCCCTCATCTCCACCCTAAATGTCCTTGTCTCTCCTTCCTCATCCTTTAACCTCTAATCTCCCTCATCATCGTCACCCGTCCATGCAACCCGTCACCTCCTCCGTCCCGTCCCTCGTTCATTGTGGATGTGCTGTGTGTGTTGCCCCCCCACCCACCCACCCACCCACCCACCCGTCACCATTTTCTCCATGGTCACTGCTCACTGCATCACCCAGCTGGTAGAGGTAAGACCACAGACTGACCACGTCCACCTGAGGCTGTGGTTACGACACGTGATTTGGTGAATTAACCAGATGTGAAGCCACTAAACTCATTCATCATATTCTTCAAGATAGTAATAATAATTCTGGATTTGTGCTGTTTATACTTAAATCTCGACTGTGGCTTCACTGATCTCCACATTGATCCAAATCATGTGTTTGCCTAAGTAACCACGAGTCGGATCTAGATCTGTTAGGACCGGTTCCCTCTGTGTCCGAATGTCCACGTGAATTAAATCTAAAACTGAGTCGAGCTGGTTTCAGTCTCAGATTTCAGATTTAAACTCGATTCAGTCATAGTCGTCCTGTTGTATCAAGAGAAATCCTCCTGTTGTGTATTTTTACTTCACTCAGAAGTGTAAAGACGTTTTTAGATCCTGTCCAAAATGTCTCTCGAGTCCTTCAGAGTGGACTCAACTGTCTTGATAGCTTCCTCTTGTTTGGTAGATCACGTCCAGCTCGACCTGGATGACACCATGAAAGTGAAATACTGAGATATTACACATGAACCCCACAAGGCTTCAATTTGATTTTTGTAATCTCTGTAATTTTTAAAATCCATAAAGTTAATACATACTGCTACAGACGCCCACATAATATTTCAGTATTTTCCCACTTTCAGAATGTCACACAGATTTTGAGAAACCCAGAACCCTCCACACACTCTCTCTCTCTCCTCCTCTTCCTCACAACCTTTCCCTCCGCCTCTCCGTCCGTTCTCAGTTTCACGACAAGATGGACCCCCTGCTGGAGACCCTGGAGGGCGCGGTGCAGCGGCTGAGGTCGCCGCCCCCGGTGGCGGCCGAGGTGGACAAGATCCGGGAGCAGCTGGCGGAGCACCGCGCTCAGGGCCTGGAGCTGGACAAGCTGCTGCCGAGCTTCTCCGCCCTCTGCGCCCGGGGGGAGGAGCTCATTGGACGAGCCGCCCGGGACGATCCTGCTGCTCAGGGTGAGTGACAGGGACGAGCATGTGACTTTGAGACTGACAGACGGGGGGGGGGGGGGGTCAACACAGACATTCATTATCTCACTTTATTCTATTGAGGAGTATTTGTTTTTAAAGGGTTAAGTTTTGGAGAAAGTGTCTCCACCTGGAATTCAATTCATTATATTAATATATTGATGTGATGTCATAGAGACTCAATGCAGGCATCATCCCTGCAGGATCTGAGACCGTTTGAAACACTAGGTGGCGCTGTGATCAATATTCAACCCAAAAATGTAAAACATTTGCTAATAAATATAATATTAAAACCAATATTAATGTGTTTATGATCAAATAACAGATATATAATGTAGTTGACAGCTAAAACTGTAGTTGTGTTTCAGTATCTTTAAAGGTTGATTTAAATTTCACTTGTGTATTCATTGATTGATGAGCAGCTGCACATTAGAGCAGGATTATTTTTATGTTTCTATATTAAATGTTTTACGTTCATAATAAAGGACGTTTGGCAGAAAATAAACAAAACTCCAACCAATTACTTAGTAAATAACTAAAGAGCTCAGTCAGATCTTCAGTGTGTGTCTATGACAGTTGTCGTTTCAGTTAAGTGAAAAATTAAAACTCTATATTTGGCACAAAGGACTGAGTTGAAGTCGAGCTGCGTCACAAACAGACTTCTGTCGTCTGAGGGTGAACTCCTCCGATGTCTTGAGGCTCGAGTTGAACTGATTCACCGACTGAACAAGTGAGGAGAGTTCATCTGTGTGTTCCTCGAAGCCGGGGGGGGGGGGGGGGGGGGGGGGGGAACAAATGCCGAATCACACAACCAGCTCCTCCTGCGTGTTTCTCCCAAACGCCAACACAACGTGAACCCAAACACAAGCGTGTGTGTGAAGCTGCTGTGCACAGAGCGATGCCCTCGAGCCTCGTGAAGCTGAATGAACCACTGTGCAGCACCGGGGGGGGGCGAGGAGGGAGCTCACTAGATGGCAAAGCAGAGAAAACAATGTTGTTCTTGTTAAAAATCATCTGAAATCTTGGTTTAAACCCTTTGACTCTCTCTCTCTCTCTCTCTCTCTCTCTCTCTCTCTCTCTCTCTCTCTCTCCCCCCCCCCCCCCCCTCTCCTCCAGCCGTTCGCTCCCGCCTCCTGCGCCTGCGCTCGCTGTGGGACGAGATCCGGCAGCGTGCCGAGGAGAGGGAGGGGAAGCTGAACGACGTCCTGGACGTGGCCGGGAAGTTCTGGTCCGACGTGGCGGCGCTGCTCAGCACGCTGCGAGACTCCCAGGACATCGTGAGGGAGCTGGAGGACCCGGGGGTGGACCCCTCGCTCATCAAGCAGCAGGTCGAGGCTGCTGAGGTACAGAGGGAGAGGAGATCTGTGATATGAATGTGTAGATGTGTCGAGGGGCTGTGGTCTGATCGGGTTCTTCATCTTCTTCCTCTTCTTCCTCTTCTTCTTCGATCAGGCCATCAAGGCCGAGACGGACGGCCTGAGGGAGGAGCTGGAGTTCGTCAGGACCCTCGGGGCTGACCTCATCTTCGCCTGTGGAGAAACCGAGAAACCTGAAGTCAAGAAAACCATCGATGAGGTGAGATCAGGACATTCAGTGACTGGAGAAGATTAAAATGCTTCTAATGTTTTTTTCGTGCCCACTCATGTAACTGTGTCCTCCTCTCAGATGAATGCTGCCTGGGAGGGTCTGGACCGGACCTGGAGGGAGAGGATGGAGCGACTGGACGAGGCCATGACGGCGTCGGTGCAGTATCAGGACGCTCTGCAGGTTGGTTCCTCACAGACTGAGAAACCAAGCATATCTTTCTATCACCCTGTTCACTTGCTCCAGCTCACCTGTGTCTCTGTTTCACCTCCAGTCCATGTTTGACTACCTGGACAACGCGGTGATCAAGCTGTGCGACATGTCGACTGTGGGAACTGAGCAGGGAACCGTGAAGCAGCAGATTGAAGAGCTCAAGGTAACAAACAAACTTTACTTGTTTTTATAAACGGTATTCGTCCATATTTAACGTTTTGAATTCCCTGTGCTCGTCTTTATGTCCAGAACTAATCAAATACTTCCATCCCCTCTTTTCCTCCACTCTCTCCTCATCCCCCCGTTCGCCCCGATCAGATTTACAAGGTGGAGGTTTACCAGCAGCAGATCGACATGGAGAAGTTGTGCCACCAGGGGGAGCTGATGCTGAAGAAAGTGTCCGACCAGACCGACAGGGACATGATCCAGGAGCCGCTCACCGAGCTGCGCCACCTGTGGGAGAACCTGGGTGATAAGATCAACCAGAGACAGGTAATGAAACCAGTTCTCCCATTAGAACCACCCTGAGAATCCCACTGAGCCTCTATCTGTGTTGGTTTCTGTCGGACTGCGTGTATCTAACAGCTGCTTCTCATTACAGTCAGAATATTCTAGCTCCTATTTTTAATCCCGCTCTTCTGTCTTGTTCCCACCACAGCACAAGCTGGAGGCTGCCCTGCTGGCTCTGGGTCAGTTCCAGCACGCCCTGTCTGAGCTGCAGGGCTGGCTGAGCCACACACACACCACCCTGGACTCTCAGCGACCAGTCAGCTCTGACCCCAAGGCCATCGAAATCGAGCTGGCCAAACACCACGTACGTGTTCTAAATGCAAACTGGAAAAACTGAGACTTCTTCTTCTTCTGGTTTTTTTCCCAGCTCTTCTTCTTCTTGATCGGGTTCCATTCAAACCAGTTTGAAAAGAGGCTGTTTCTTTAATCGAGACTTTTCACAGGGAACTTATTTTAACCTTCACCATCGTCCGTTCAGCTTCACTCTTGTACATAAACAACAACTTGTTCCCTGTAACACGCGTCCTCCTCCGTCCTCCCTGTCCCAGGTTTTGCGTAATGACGTCCTGTCCCACCACGCCACGGTGGAGACGGTGACCGGAGCGGCCGCCGAGCTGCTGGAGTCCTCGCCCGGCGATGAAGCCAGTCACCTGCGGGATCAGCTGGAGCAGCTCAACCAGAGCTGGGAGAACCTGCTGCTCAGGACGCAGGAGCGGCAGAAACTACTGGAGGCCGCTCTGCACCAGGTACCCACACAGGGATTTAATAATATTCATCCTTTAACCAAGTTCTGTAAAAATCCATATGGTAGTTTTCACGTAATCCTGCTGAGAAACAAATGTACACATGGGCAAAAACTACTAAAGGTAGAAGTAGTATTCAGTAAAGTAAAACCGTTATGATGAAAGGCTTCTCCTCTACTGTTTTAAAACCTTGTTAAGGTTTAAGAGTTCATTCTGATCTGGTTCTCCCGCAGGCTGAAGGCTTCCACGGGGAGCTGGAGGAGTTCCTCCAGTGGCTGAGGAGGACGGAGAGCCAGCTGTCCGCCGCCAAGCCGACCGGCGGCCTCCCCGAGACGGCCCGGGAGCAGCTCCAGCAGCACATGGTACCAGAGACTCACAACACACCTCTACACACGATAGAGACACACACAGGGTTCGGTGCAGGAACAGAAACTTCATGTTCGGTTAACACAAAGAAATGTTTTTGTGTGAATAAGCAGTTACAAGTTATGATGTGTAAGTTTCTCTAATCACACGTTAAATGTTTATCACAATCTTTAATCACTTTCTTATGTTAAGCTGCCGTCTGTAAACAGCTGATTAAGTTTCCAGACAACATTTCAAATCGTCATTAACAGCTTTTAAGAGCAAATAAAAGTTTTTACGAGCAAAGTTTCCAGCTCGATCTCGTGGAGCAGAGTATCAGCTCACACATGCTCATCTGGTTGAATGGAGACACTTGATATAAGTTTAACAGCAGCCATTGTCCCGCTCGTGTCTCTTCTGTCTCCAGGAGCTTCAGGCTCAGCTGGCTCCGCGAGGGGACCAGTACCATCGCCTGCTGGACCAGGGAGAGTCCATGCTGCTGGCCCGGGGGGGGGAGGAAGCAGCGCTCGGTGCCACGCAGACCCAGCAGAACCTGGGCATGCTGCAGAACAAGTGGGCCAGCCTGAACACCAAGATGGAGGACCGCAAGGTGAGACTGAAGCTTCATGATCTTCCTCATCTGTTCTTTGCTGTTCCGTTGTTTTCTTGTGACCTTTGAACTTTTTGCTTGACAGGCCAAACTGGAGGAGGCTGTTTCTTTGGCCACTGGCTTCCAGACGTCTTTGCAGGACACCATCATCTGGCTGACCCAGGCCGAGCAGACCCTGAACATGGCCCAGCCCCCGAGCCTCATCCTGGACACGGTGCTCTTCCAGATCGACGAGCACAAGGTAGATCCCTCCAGATGATCCAGTCATGAGAAGCACTGTCCATCAGATGATTAACTGTCCCTGACCCGTCCTCCACGTCCCTCGTGTGCCTCCAGGTGTTTGTGAACGAGGTGAACACCCACAGGGAGCAGGTCCTGGCTCTGGAGAAGGCCGGCTCTCAGCTTCGCTTCGCCAGCCTGAAGCAGGATGTGGTGCTCATCAAAAACCTGCTGCTCAGCGTCCAGGCCCGATGGGACAAGCTGGTGCAGAGGTCACTGGACCGCGGCCGGCACCTGGACGAGGCCCGCAAGAGAGCCAAACAGGTAGGAGCCGGATTCATGAGCTGAGATGGGATGTGTGTGTGTGTGGACGGGTGAGTCTGACTGTGTGAAACCCTCTGTAGTTCCATGAGGCGTGGAGGAAGCTGACCGACTGGCTGGAGGAAGCCGAGAAGAGACTGGACTCGGAGCTGGAGATCTCCAACGAGCCGGACAAGATCAAGATACAACTGACCAAACACAAGGTGCCGTCGGCCATTCCTCTGCTTACATGAGGTCAGTGTTTCAACTTCTCTCCCGTCTGTAACTCTGTTTCCCTCGTGAACACACGCAGGAGTTCCAGAAAGCTCTGGGCTCCAAGCAGCCGGTGTACGACACCACAGTGAGGTCGGGTCGGGCCATGAGGGACAAGGCCCAGCTGCCGGCGGACACCCAGAGACTGGATCACCTGGTGGGAGAGGTCCGGGACAAGTGGGACACGGTCTGTGGGAAGAGCGTGGAGAGGTACAGAGGGGTCCGCTCACTCAGCACAGCTCTGGATAAGAAACACATGATGATTAACATCTCCTCTCTGCTCCACCCAGACAACACAAGCTGGAGGAGGCGCTGCTGTTCTCAGGTCAGTTCGCGGAGGCTCTCCAGGCTCTGGTGGACTGGTTGTACCGAGTGGAACCTCAGCTGGCTGAAGACCAGCCCGTCCACGGAGACCTGGATCTGGTGTCCAACCTCATGGACTCTCATAAGGTCAGTGCACTAAACAGAGCTGGTGATAAAGAGCGTCCTGCTGAACTCTGCCTCCCTAACACCGTCTCCTCTCCAAACCCTCCAGAGTTTCCAGAAGGAGCTGGGTAAGAGGACCGGCAGCATCCAGGCCCTGAGGCGCTCGGCCCGGGATCTGATGGAGACGGGTCGCGACGACACGGCCTGGGTCAAAGTTCAGCTGCAGGAGCTGAGCAACCGCTGGGACACGGTGTGCGCCCTGTCCGTCACCAAGCAGACCCGCCTCCAGCAGGGGCTCAAACAGGTCCGAGGAGAAGCTGAGGCGTCAGAGTGTGAACCTCCACCTCCACTCGTCCTCCACTAACACTCATGTGCCTCTGTTCCTGTTCTCCGTCAGGCGGAGGAGTTCCGGACGGCGGTGCAGGTTCTCCTGGAGTGGCTCTCGGAGGCGGAGCAGACGCTGCGGTTCCGCGGCGTCCTCCCGGAGGAGGCGGAGACTCTGCAGGCGCTGCTCCACACACATCGAGACTTCATGGGCACCGTGGAGGAGAGGAGGGGGGGCGTCAACAAGGCCGCCGGCATGGGAGAGTCCATCCTGACGCTGTGTCACCCGGACTCCATCACCACCATCAAACACTGGATCACCATCATCAGGGCGCGTTTCGAGGAGGTGAGCGATGGAGGGACAGGAAGTCAGCAGAGAGTTCTGTTTCCTGTCGGGTTCTGGTTTCTTGTGGGGAGAGCAGGGAATCTGTGCAAAGCTTCTGAATCCTTATTCAACCAGGTCTGTGGAAATTAACAACTCTCTCTCTCTCCAGGTGCTGACGTGGGCCAAGCAGCACGAGCAGCGGCTGGAGACGGCTCTGACCGAAGTGCTGAGCAACGCCAACCTGCTGGAGGAGCTGCTGTCCTGGCTGCAGTGGGCCGAGACCACGCTGGGTCCAGAGGGACGCCGACTCGCTGCCTCAGGACATCACACAGCTCAAATCCCTCATCACAGAGCACCAGGTGGGTTTCCTACATCCCCCCCCCCCCCCCCCCCCCCGTGTGACTCCTAACCCTGGCTGTGTCTGTACTGAGCGTGTCTGTCGTTCTCAGACCTTCATGGAGGAGATGACGATGAAGCAGCCGGACGTGGACAAAGTGACGAAGACGTACAAGAGGAAGCCAGCGGAGCCTCACAGCAGCCTGTCGGAGAGGAGAGGGGCTCGTACGTCCTCCTGTGTTTACATCTGTGCTGCAAATATTATCATCCCCTGCTTCTTCAGGACAACATGTTCTGGAAATGTGCAGATGACTCATTTTAAACCTCTACAGGCAAACAGCAGCAGCAGCAGCAGCAGCAGGCGGCCATGCAGGTTCCAGGAGGAAACCCCCGACTCAACCAGCTCTGTGCCCGGTGGCAGCAGGTGTGGCTGCTCGCTCTGGACCGCCAGCGGAAACTCAACGACGCTCTGGATCGACTGGAGGAGGTTTGATTCACTTCACAGTCCTGACCAATCACAGCTCTCACTTTTAATATCAGATATTATGTTTTTTGACATCGACCCGCGTTATCGTTCTCAGCTCAAGGAGTTTGCCAACTTCGACTTTGACGTGTGGAGGAAGAAGTACATGC
>NW_026518912.1:0-28000 GCF_947347685.1 Pleuronectes platessa | reverse complement strand
GCCTACAAGTGTCCCATGTCATTTTTTTACATAACAGAAAGAGTGAGACATTTCTAGGCATTTTTCAGCACTCAGCGTGGGGCTTTAGAATAGGTCCCCGGGCTTGGCTGGTGCTGGAGAATTTTTTCTACCATGTATTGTATTTTTCACTAACAAAACGTGTGGGACATTTCTAGGCATTTTGCTATAATGTAAAGTGCCTACAAGTGTTCAATGTATTGTATTGTATTTTTCCCTAACTCAAAGACTGAGACATTTCTAGTCATTTTTCAGCACTCAGGGTGGGTGTTTAGAGTGGGTCCCCGGGATTGGTTTGTGCTGGAGAAATGTTTCTACCATGTATTGTATTTTTACCTAACAAAACTTTTGGGACATTTCTAGGCATTTTTGCTTTAAAGTGGTTCCCCGAGCTCGGCTGGAGCAAAGGTTTTTTCTCCAATGTATTGTAGTTTTCGCTAACAAAACGTGTGGGACTTTTCTTGGCATTTTTGCTATAATGTAAACTGCCTGCAAGTGTCCCATGTATTTACATTTTTTTTACCTAACTAAAAGAGTGAGATATTTCTAGGCATCTTTCAGCAGTCAGGTTTGGGGTTTAGAGTGGCTCCCCAGGCTTGGCTGGTGCTGGAGATTTTTTTCTCCCATGTATTGTATTTTTCACTAACTAAACGTGTGGGACATTTCGAGGCATTTTTGCTGTACTGTAAAGTGCCTACAAGTGTCCCATGTACTTTTTTACCTAACACAAAGAGTGAGACATTTCTAGGCATTTTTCAGCACTCAGCGTGGGGCTTTAGAATGGGTCCCCGGGCTTGGCTGGTGCTGGAGAATTTTTTCTACCATGTATTGTATTTTTCACTAACAAAACGTGTGGGACATTTCGAGGCATTTTTGCTATCATGTGAAGTGCCTGCAAGTGTCCCATGTATTTTAATTTTTTTTTACCTAACACAAAGAGTGAGACATATCTAGGCATTTTTCATCACTCAGGGTGGGGCTTCAGAGTGGGTCCCCGGGCTTGGCTGGTGCTGGAGAATTCTTTCTCCCATGTATTGTAGTTTTCCCTAACAAAACATTTGGGACATTTCTAGGCATTTTTGCTATAATGTAAAGTGCCTACAAGTGTCCCTTGTATTTTTATTTTTTTTGCCTAACATAAAGAGTGAGACATTTCTAGGCATTTTTCAGCACTCAGGGTGGGGCTTCAGAGTGGGTCCCCGGGCTTGGCTGGTGCTGGAGAATTTTTTCTCCCATGTATTGTATTTTTCCCTAACAAAACGTGTGGGACATTTCTAGGCATTTTTGCTATAATGTAAAGTGCCTACAAGTGTCCCATGTATTTTTTTACCTCCCACAAAGAGTGAGACATTTCTAGGAATTTTCCGTACTCAGGGTGGGGGCTTTAAAGTGGTTCCCCGAACTCGGCTGGAGCATAAGTTTTTCCTCCCATGTATTGTATTTTTCGCTAACAAAACATTTGGGACATATCTAGGCATTCTTGCTATAATGTAGAGTGCCTACAAGTGTCCCATGTCATTTTTTTACATAACACAAAGAGTGAGACATTTCTAGGCATTTTTCAGCACTCAGCGTGGGGCTTTAGAATGGGTCCCCGGGCTTGGCTGGTGCTGGAGAATTTTTTCTACCATGTATTGTATTTTTCACTAACAAAACGTGTGGGACATTTCTAGGCATTTTGCTATAATGTAAAGTGCCTACAAGTGTTCAATGTATTGTATTGTATTTTTCCCTAACTCAAAGACTGAGACATTTCTAGTCATTTTTCAGCACTCAGGGTGGGTGTTTAGAGTGGGTCCCCGGGATTGGTTTGTGCTGGAGAAATGTTTCTACCATGTATTGTATTTTTACCTAACAAAACTTTTGGGACATTTCTAGGCATTTTTGCTTTAAAGTGGTTCCCTGAGCTCGGCTGGAGCAAAGGTTTTTTCTCCAATGTATTGTAGTTTTCGCTAACAAAACGTGTGGGACTTTTCTAGGCATTTTTGCTATAATGTAAACTGCCTGCAAGTGTCCCATGTATTTAAATTTTTTTTACCTAACTAAAAGAGTGAGATATTTCTAGGCATCTTTCAGCAGTCAGGTTTGGGGTTTAGAGTGGCTCCCCAGGCTTGGCTGGTGCTGGAGATTTTTTTCTCCCATGTATTGTATTTTTCACTAACTAAACGTGTGGGACATTTCGAGGCATTTTTGCTGTACTGTAAAGTGCCTACAAGTGTCCCATGTACTTTTTTACCTAACACAAAGAGTGAGAAATATCTAGGCATTTTTCAGCACGCTCAGGGTGGGGCTTCAGAGTGGGTCCCCGGGCTTGGCTGGTGCTGGATAATTTTTCCTCCCATGTATTGTATTTTTCCCTAACAAAACGTGTTGGACATTTCTGGGCATTTTTGCTATAATGTAAAGTGCCTGCAAGTGTCCCATGTATTTAATTTTTTTTTTACCTAACACAAAGACTGAGACACATCTAGGCATTTTTCATCACTCAGGGTGGGGCTTCAGAGTGGGTCCCCGGGCTTGGCTGGTCCTGGAGAATGATTTCTCCCATGTATTGTATTTTTCCCTAACAAAACATTTGGGACATTTCAAGGAATTCTTGCTATAATGTAGAGTGCCTACAAGTGTCCCATGTCATTTTTTTACATAACACAAAGAGTGAGACATTTCTAGGCATTTTTCAGCACTCAGCGTGGGGCTTTAGAATGGGTCCCCGGGCTTGGCTGGTGCTGGAGAATTTTTTCTACCATGTATTGTATTTTTCACTAACAAAACGTGTGGGACATTTCGAGGCATTTTTGCTATAATGTGAAGTGCCTGCAAGTGTCCCATGTATTTTAATTTTTTTTTACCTAACACAAAGAGTGAGACATATCTAGGCATTTTTCATCACTCAGGGTGGGGCTTCAGAGTGGGTCCCGGGCTTGGCTGGTGCTGGAGAATTCTTTCTCCCATGTATTGTAGTTTTCCCTAACAAAACATTTGGGACATTTCTAGGCATTCCTGCTAAAATGTAGAGTGCCTACAAGTGTCCCATGTCATTTTTTTACATAACACAAAGAGTGAGACATTTCTAGGCATTTTTCAGCACTCAGGGTTGGGCTTTAGAGTGGCTCCCCAGGCTTGGCTGGTGCTGGAGAATTTTTTCTACCATGTATTGTATTTTTCCCTAACAAAACATTTGGGACATTTCTAGGCATTCTTGCTATAATGTAGAGTGCCTACAAGTGTCCCATGTCATTTTTTTACATAACAGAAAGAGTGAGACATTTCTAGGCATTTTTCAGCACTCAGCGTGGGGCTTTAGAATAGGTCCCCGGGCTTGGCTGGTGCTGGAGAATTTTTTCTACCATGTATTGTATTTTTCACTAACAAAACGTGTGGGACATTTCTAGGCATTTTGCTATAATGTAAAGTGCCTACAAGTGTTCAATGTATTGTATTGTATTTTTCCCTAACTCAAAGACTGAGACATTTCTAGTCATTTTTCAGCACTCAGGGTGGGTGTTTAGAGTGGGTCCCCGGGATTGGTTTGTGCTGGAGAAATGTTTCTACCATGTATTGTATTTTTACCTAACAAAACTTTTGGGACATTTCTAGGCATTTTTGCTTTAAAGTGGTTCCCCGAGCTCGGCTGGAGCAAAGGTTTTTTCTCCAATGTATTGTAGTTTTCGCTAACAAAACGTGTGGGACTTTTCTAGGCATTTTTGCTATAATGTAAACTGCCTGCAAGTGTCCCATGTATTTACATTTTTTTTACCTAACTAAAAGAGTGAGATATTTCTAGGCATCTTTCAGCAGTCAGGTTTGGGGTTTAGAGTGGCTCCCCAGGCTTGGCTGGTGCTGGAGATTTTTTTCTCCCATGTATTGTATTTTTCACTAACTAAACGTGTGGGACATTTCGAGGCATTTTTGCTGTACTGTAAAGTGCCTACAAGTGTCCCATGTACTTTTTTACCTAACACAAAGAGTGAGACATTTCTAGGCATTTTTCAGCACTCAGCGTGGGGCTTTAGAATGGGTCCCCGGGCTTGGCTGGTGCTGGAGAATTTTTTCTACCATGTATTGTATTTTTCACTAACAAAACGTGTGGGACATTTCGAGGCATTTTTGCTATCATGTGAAGTGCCTGCAAGTGTCCCATGTATTTTAATTTTTTTTTACCTAACACAAAGAGTGAGACATATCTAGGCATTTTTCATCACTCAGGGTGGGGCTTCAGAGTGGGTCCCCGGGCTTGGCTGGTGCTGGAGAATTTTTTCTCCCATGTATTGTAGTTTTCCCTAACAAAACATTTGGGACATTTCTAGGCATTTTTGCTATAATGTAAAGTGCCTACAAGTGTCCCTTGTATTTTTATTTTTTTTGCCTAACATAAAGAGTGAGACATTTCTAGGCATTTTTCAGCACTCAGGGTGGGGCTTCAGAGTGGGTCCCCGGGCTTGGCTGGTGCTGGAGAATTTTTTCTCCCATGTATTGTATTTTTCCCTAACAAAACGTGTGGGACATTTCTAGGCATTTTTGCTATAATGTAAAGTGCCTACAAGTGTCCCATGTATTTTTTTACCTCCCACAAAGAGTGAGACATTTCTAGGAATTTTCCGTACTCAGGGTGGGGGCTTTAAAGTGGTTCCCCGAACTCGGCTGGAGCATAAGTTTTTCCTCCCATGTATTGTATTTTTCGCTAACAAAACATTTGGGACATATCTAGGCATTCTTGCTATAATGTAGAGTGCCTACAAGTGTCCCATGTCATTTTTTTACATAACACAAAGAGTGAGACATTTCTAGGCATTTTTCAGCACTCAGCGTGGGGCTTTAGAATGGGTCCCCGGGCTTGGCTGGTGCTGGAGAATTTTTTCTACCATGTATTGTATTTTTCACTAACAAAACGTGTGGGACATTTCTAGGCATTTTGCTATAATGTATAGTGCCTACAAGTGTTCAATGTATTGTATTGTATTTTTCCCTAACTCAAAGACTGAGACATTTCTAGTCATTTTTCAGCACTCAGGGTGGGTGTTTAGAGTGGGTCCCCGGGATTGGTTTGTGCTGGAGAAATGTTTCTACCATGTATTGTATTTTTACCTAACAAAACTTTTGGGACATTTCTAGGCATTTTTGCTTTAAAGTGGTTCCCTGAGCTCGGCTGGAGCAAAGGTTTTTTCTCCAATGTATTGTAGTTTTCGCTAACAAAACGTGTGGGACTTTTCTAGGCATTTTTGCTATAATGTAAACTGCCTGCAAGTGTCCCATGTATTTAAATTTTTTTTACCTAACTAAAAGAGTGAGATATTTCTAGGCATCTTTCAGCAGTCAGGTTTGGGGTTTAGAGTGGCTCCCCAGGCTTGGCTGGTGCTGGAGATTTTTTTCTCCCATGTATTGTATTTTTCACTAACTAAACGTGTGGGACTTTTCGAGGCATTCTTGCTGTACTGTAAAGTGTCTACAAGTGTCCCATGTACTTTTTTACCTAACACAAAGAGTGAGAAATATCTAGGCATTTTTCATCGCTCAGGGTGGGGCTTCAGAGTGGGTCCCCGGGCTTGGCTGGTGCTGGATAATTTTTCCTCCCATGTATTGTATTTTTCCCTAACAAAACGTGTTGGACATTTCTGGGCATTTTTGCTATAATGTAAAGTGCCTGCAAGTGTCCCATGTATTTAATTTTTTTTTTACCTAACACAAAGACTGAGACACATCTAGGCATTTTTCATCACTCAGGGTGGGGCTTCAGAGTGGGTCCCCGGGCTTGGCTGGTCCTGGAGAATGATTTCTCCCATGTATTGTATTTTTCCCTAACAAAACATTTGGGACATTTCAAGGAATTCTTGCTATAATGTAGAGTGCCTACAAGTGTCCCATGTCATTTTTTTACATAACACAAAGAGTGAGACATTTCTAGGCATTTTTCAGCACTCAGCGTGGGGCTTTAGAATGGGTCCCCGGGCTTGGCTGGTGCTGGAGAATTTTTTCTACCATGTATTGTATTTTTCACTAACAAAACGTGTGGGACATTTCGAGGCATTTTTGCTATAATGTGAAGTGCCTGCAAGTGTCCCATGTATTTTAATTTTTTTTTACCTAACACAAAGAGTGAGACATATCTAGGCATTTTTCATCACTCAGGGTGGGGCTTCAGAGTGGGTCCCGGGCTTGGCTGGTGCTGGAGAATTCTTTCTCCCATGTATTGTAGTTTTCCCTAACAAAACATTTGGGACATTTCTAGGCATTCCTGCTAAAATGTAGAGTGCCTACAAGTGTCCCATGTCATTTTTTTACATAACACAAAGAGTGAGACATTTCTAGGCATTTTTCAGCACTCAGGGTTGGGCTTTAGAGTGGCTCCCCAGGCTTGGCTGGTGCTGGAGAATTTTTTCTACCATGTATTGTATTTTTCCCTAACAAAACATTTGGGACATTTCTAGGCATTCTTGCTATAATGTAGAGTGCCTACAAGTGTCCCATGTCATTTTTTTACATAACAGAAAGAGTGAGACATTTCTAGGCATTTTTCAGCACTCAGCGTGGGGCTTTAGAATAGGTCCCCGGGCTTGGCTGGTGCTGGAGAATTTTTTCTACCATGTATTGTATTTTTCACTAACAAAACGTGTGGGACATTTCTAGGCATTTTGCTATAATGTAAAGTGCCTACAAGTGTTCAATGTATTGTATTGTATTTTTCCCTAACTCAAAGACTGAGACATTTCTAGTCATTTTTCAGCACTCAGGGTGGGTGTTTAGAGTGGGTCCCCGGGATTGGTTTGTGCTGGAGAAATGTTTCTACCATGTATTGTATTTTTACCTAACAAAACTTTTGGGACATTTCTAGGCATTTTTGCTTTAAAGTGGTTCCCCGAGCTCGGCTGGAGCAAAGGTTTTTTCTCCAATGTATTGTAGTTTTCGCTAACAAAACGTGTGGGACTTTTCTAGGCATTTTTGCTATAATGTAAACTGCCTGCAAGTGTCCCATGTATTTACATTTTTTTTACCTAACTAAAAGAGTGAGATATTTCTAGGCATCTTTCAGCAGTCAGGTTTGGGGTTTAGAGTGGCTCCCCAGGCTTGGCTGGTGCTGGAGATTTTTTTCTCCCATGTATTGTATTTTTCACTAACTAAACGTGTGGGACATTTCGAGGCATTTTTGCTGTACTGTAAAGTGCCTACAAGTGTCCCATGTACTTTTTTACCTAACACAAAGAGTGAGACATTTCTAGGCATTTTTCAGCACTCAGCGTGGGGCTTTAGAATGGGTCCCCGGGCTTGGCTGGTGCTGGAGAATTTTTTCTACCATGTATTGTATTTTTCACTAACAAAACGTGTGGGACATTTCGAGGCATTTTTGCTATCATGTGAAGTGCCTGCAAGTGTCCCATGTATTTTAATTTTTTTTTACCTAACACAAAGAGTGAGACATATCTAGGCATTTTTCATCACTCAGGGTGGGGCTTCAGAGTGGGTCCCCGGGCTTGGCTGGTGCTGGAGAATTCTTTCTCCCATGTATTGTAGTTTTCCCTAAAAAAACATTTGGGACATTTCTAGGCATTTTTGCTATAATGTAAAGTGCCTACAAGTGTCCCTTGTATTTTTATTTTTTTTGCCTAACATAAAGAGTGAGACATTTCTAGGCATTTTTCAGCACTCAGGGTGGGGCTTCAGAGTGGTTCCCCGAACTCGGCTGGAGCATAAGTTTTTCCTCCCATGTATTGTATTTTTCGCTAACAAAACATTTGGGACATATCTAGGCATTCTTGCTATAATGTAGAGTGCCTACAAGTGTCCCATGTCATTTTTTTACATAACACAAAGAGTGAGACATTTCTAGGCATTTTTCAGCACTCAGCGTGGGGCTTTAGAATGGGTCCCCGGGCTTGGCTGGTGCTGGAGAATTTTTTCTACCATGTATTGTATTTTTCACTAACAAAACGTGTGGGACATTTCTAGGCATTTTGCTATAATGTAAAGTGCCTACAAGTGTTCAATGTATTGTATTGTATTTTTCCCTAACTCAAAGACTGAGACATTTCTAGTCATTTTTCAGCACTCAGGGTGGGTGTTTAGAGTGGGTCCCCGGGATTGGTTTGTGCTGGAGAAATGTTTCTACCATGTATTGTATTTTTACCTAACAAAACTTTTGGGACATTTCTAGGCATTTTTGCTTTAAAGTGGTTCCCTGAGCTCGGCTGGAGCAAAGGTTTTTTCTCCAATGTATTGTAGTTTTCGCTAACAAAACGTGTGGGACTTTTCTAGGCATTTTTGCTATAATGTAAACTGCCTGCAAGTGTCCCATGTATTAAAATTTTTTTTACCTAACTAAAAGAGTGAGATATTTCTAGGCATCTCTCAGCAGTCAGGTTTGGGGTTTAGAGTGGCTCCCCAGGCTTGGCTGGTGCTGGAGATTTTTTTCTCCCATGTATTGTATTTTTCACTAACTAAACGTGTGGGACATTTCGAGGCATTTTTGCTGTACTGTAAAGTGCCTACAAGTGTCCCATGTACTTTTTTACCTAACACAAAGAGTGAGAAATATCTAGGCATTTTTCATCGCTCAGGGTGGGGCTTCAGAGTGGGTCCCCGGGCTTGGCTGGTGCTGGATAATTTTTCCTCCCATGTATTGTATTTTTCCCTAACAAAACGTGTTGGACATTTCTGGGCATTTTTGCTATAATGTAAAGTGCCTGCAAGTGTCCCATGTATTTAATTTTTTTTTTACCTAACACAAAGACTGAGACACATCTAGGCATTTTTCATCACTCAGGGTGGGGCTTCAGAGTGGGTCCCCGGGCTTGGCTGGTCCTGGAGAATGATTTCTCCCATGTATTGTATTTTTCCCTAACAAAACATTTGGGACATTTCAAGGAATTCTTGCTATAATGTAGAGTGCCTACAAGTGTCCCATGTCATTTTTTTACATAACACAAAGAGTGAGACATTTCTAGGCATTTTTCAGCACTCATGGTTGGGCTTTAGAGTGGCTCCCCAGGCTTGGCTGGTGCTGGATAATTCTTTCTCCCATGTATTGTATTTTTCCCTAACAAAACATTTGGGACATTTCTAGGCATTTTTGCTATAATGTGAAGTGCCTGCAAGTGTCCCATGTATTTAAATTTTTTTTTTACCTAACACAAAGAGTGAGACATTTCTAGGAATTTTCCGTACTCAGGGTGGGGGCTTTAAAGTGGTTCCCCGAACTCGGCTGGAGCATAAGTTTTTCCTCCCATGTATTGTATTTTTCGCTAACCAAACGTGTGGGACATTTCTAGGCATTTTGCTATAATGTAAAGTGCCTACAAGTGTTCAATGTCATTTTTTTACATAACACAAAGAGTGAGACATTTCTAGGCATTTTTCAGCACTCAGCGTGGGGCTTTAGAATGGGTCCCCGGGCTTGGCTGGTGCTGGAGAATTTTTTCTACCGTGTATTGTATTTTTCACTAACAAAACGTGTGGGACATTTCGAGGAATTTTTGCTATAATGTGAAGTGCCTGCAAGTGTCCCATGTATTTTAATTTTTTTTTACCTAACACAAAGAATGAGACATATCTAGGCATTTTTCATCACTCAGGGTGGGGCTTCAGAGTGGGTCCCCGGGCTTGGCTGGTGCTGGAGAATTTTTTCTACCATGTATTGTATTTTTCACTAACAAAACGTGTGGGACATTTCTAGGCATTTTGCTATAATGTATAGTGCCTACAAGTGTTCAATGTATTGTATTGTATTTTTCCCTAACTCAAAGACTGAGACATTTCTAGTCATTTTTCAGCACTCAGGGTGGGTGTTTAGAGTGGGTCCCCGGGATTGGTTTGTGCTGGAGAAATGTTTCTACCATGTATTGTATTTTTACCTAACAAAACTTTTGGGACATTTCTAGGCATTTTTGCTTTAAAGTGGTTCCCTGAGCTCGGCTGGAGCAAAGGTTTTTTCTCCAATGTATTGTAGTTTTCGCTAACAAAACGTGTGGGACTTTTCTAGGCATTTTTGCTATAATGTAAACTGCCTGCAAGTGTCCCATGTATTTAAATTTTTTTTACCTAACTAAAAGAGTGAGATATTTCTAGGCATCTTTCAGCAGTCAGGTTTGGGGTTTAGAGTGGCTCCCCAGGCTTGGCTGGTGCTGGAGATTTTTTTCTCCCATGTATTGTATTTTTCACTAACTAAACGTGTGGGACTTTTCGAGGCATTCTTGCTGTACTGTAAAGTGTCTACAAGTGTCCCATGTACTTTTTTACCTAACACAAAGAGTGAGAAATATCTAGGCATTTTTCATCGCTCAGGGTGGGGCTTCAGAGTGGGTCCCCGGGCTTGGCTGGTGCTGGATAATTTTTCCTCCCATGTATTGTATTTTTCCCTAACAAAACGTGTTGGACATTTCTGGGCATTTTTGCTATAATGTAAAGTGCCTGCAAGTGTCCCATGTATTTAATTTTTTTTTTACCTAACACAAAGACTGAGACACATCTAGGCATTTTTCATCACTCAGGGTGGGGCTTCAGAGTGGGTCCCCGGGCTTGGCTGGTCCTGGAGAATGATTTCTCCCATGTATTGTATTTTTCCCTAACAAAACATTTGGGACATTTCAAGGAATTCTTGCTATAATGTAGAGTGCCTACAAGTGTCCCATGTCATTTTTTTACATAACACAAAGAGTGAGACATTTCTAGGCATTTTTCAGCACTCAGCGTGGGGCTTTAGAATGGGTCCCCGGGCTTGGCTGGTGCTGGAGAATTTTTTCTACCATGTATTGTATTTTTCACTAACAAAACGTGTGGGACATTTCGAGGCATTTTTGCTATAATGTGAAGTGCCTGCAAGTGTCCCATGTATTTTAATTTTTTTTTACCTAACACAAAGAGTGAGACATATCTAGGCATTTTTCATCACTCAGGGTGGGGCTTCAGAGTGGGTCCCGGGCTTGGCTGGTGCTGGAGAATTCTTTCTCCCATGTATTGTAGTTTTCCCTAACAAAACATTTGGGACATTTCTAGGCATTCCTGCTAAAATGTAGAGTGCCTACAAGTGTCCCATGTCATTTTTTTACATAACACAAAGAGTGAGACATTTCTAGGCATTTTTCAGCACTCAGGGTTGGGCTTTAGAGTGGCTCCCCAGGCTTGGCTGGTGCTGGAGAATTTTTTCTACCATGTATTGTATTTTTCCCTAACAAAACATTTGGGACATTTCTAGGCATTCTTGCTATAATGTAGAGTGCCTACAAGTGTCCCATGTCATTTTTTTACATAACAGAAAGAGTGAGACATTTCTAGGCATTTTTCAGCACTCAGCGTGGGGCTTTAGAATAGGTCCCCGGGCTTGGCTGGTGCTGGAGAATTTTTTCTACCATGTATTGTATTTTTCACTAACAAAACGTGTGGGACATTTCTAGGCATTTTGCTATAATGTAAAGTGCCTACAAGTGTTCAATGTATTGTATTGTATTTTTCCCTAACTCAAAGACTGAGACATTTCTAGTCATTTTTCAGCACTCAGGGTGGGTGTTTAGAGTGGGTCCCCGGGATTGGTTTGTGCTGGAGAAATGTTTCTACCATGTATTGTATTTTTACCTAACAAAACTTTTGGGACATTTCTAGGCATTTTTGCTTTAAAGTGGTTCCCCGAGCTCGGCTGGAGCAAAGGTTTTTTCTCCAATGTATTGTAGTTTTCGCTAACAAAACGTGTGGGACTTTTCTAGGCATTTTTGCTATAATGTAAACTGCCTGCAAGTGTCCCATGTATTTACATTTTTTTTACCTAACTAAAAGAGTGAGATATTTCTAGGCATCTTTCAGCAGTCAGGTTTGGGGTTTAGAGTGGCTCCCCAGGCTTGGCTGGTGCTGGAGATTTTTTTCTCCCATGTATTGTATTTTTCACTAACTAAACGTGTGGGACATTTCGAGGCATTTTTGCTGTACTGTAAAGTGCCTACAAGTGTCCCATGTACTTTTTTACCTAACACAAAGAGTGAGACATTTCTAAGCATTTTTCAGCACTCAGCGTGGGGCTTTAGAATGGGTCCCCGGGCTTGGCTGGTGCTGGAGAATTTTTTCTACCATGTATTGTATTTTTCACTAACAAAACGTGTGGGACATTTCGAGGCATTTTTGCTATCATGTGAAGTGCCTGCAAGTGTCCCATGTATTTTAATTTTTTTTTACCTAACACAAAGAGTGAGACATATCTAGGCATTTTTCATCACTCAGGGTGGGGCTTCAGAGTGGGTCCCCGGGCTTGGCTGGTGCTGGAGAATTCTTTCTCCCATGTATTGTAGTTTTCCCTAAAAAAACATTTGGGACATTTCTAGGCATTTTTGCTATAATGTAAAGTGCCTACAAGTGTCCCTTGTATTTTTATTTTTTTTGCCTAACATAAAGAGTGAGACATTTCTAGGCATTTTTCAGCACTCAGGGTGGGGCTTCAGAGTGGTTCCCCGAACTCGGCTGGAGCATAAGTTTTTCCTCCCATGTATTGTATTTTTCGCTAACAAAACATTTGGGACATATCTAGGCATTCTTGCTATAATGTAGAGTGCCTACAAGTGTCCCATGTCATTTTTTTACATAACACAAAGAGTGAGACATTTCTAGGCATTTTTCAGCACTCAGCGTGGGGCTTTAGAATGGGTCCCCGGGCTTGGCTGGTGCTGGAGAATTTTTTCTACCATGTATTGTATTTTTCACTAACAAAACGTGTGGGACATTTCTAGGCATTTTGCTATAATGTAAAGTGCCTACAAGTGTTCAATGTATTGTATTGTATTTTTCCCTAACTCAAAGACTGAGACATTTCTAGTCATTTTTCAGCACTCAGGGTGGGTGTTTAGAGTGGGTCCCCGGGATTGGTTTGTGCTGGAGAAATGTTTCTACCATGTATTGTATTTTTACCTAACAAAACTTTTGGGACATTTCTAGGCATTTTTGCTTTAAAGTGGTTCCCTGAGCTCGGCTGGAGCAAAGGTTTTTTCTCCAATGTATTGTAGTTTTCGCTAACAAAACGTGTGGGACTTTTCTAGGCATTTTTGCTATAATGTAAACTGCCTGCAAGTGTCCCATGTATTAAAATTTTTTTTACCTAACTAAAAGAGTGAGATATTTCTAGGCATCTCTCAGCAGTCAGGTTTGGGGTTTAGAGTGGCTCCCCAGGCTTGGCTGGTGCTGGAGATTTTTTTCTCCCATGTATTGTATTTTTCACTAACTAAACGTGTGGGACATTTCGAGGCATTTTTGCTGTACTGTAAAGTGCCTACAAGTGTCCCATGTACTTTTTTACCTAACACAAAGAGTGAGAAATATCTAGGCATTTTTCATCGCTCAGGGTGGGGCTTCAGAGTGGGTCCCCGGGCTTGGCTGGTGCTGGATAATTTTTCCTCCCATGTATTGTATTTTTCCCTAACAAAACGTGTTGGACATTTCTGGGCATTTTTGCTATAATGTAAAGTGCCTGCAAGTGTCCCATGTATTTAATTTTTTTTTTACCTAACACAAAGACTGAGACACATCTAGGCATTTTTCATCACTCAGGGTGGGGCTTCAGAGTGGGTCCCCGGGCTTGGCTGGTCCTGGAGAATGATTTCTCCCATGTATTGTATTTTTCCCTAACAAAACATTTGGGACATTTCAAGGAATTCTTGCTATAATGTAGAGTGCCTACAAGTGTCCCATGTCATTTTTTTACATAACACAAAGAGTGAGACATTTCTAGGCATTTTTCAGCACTCATGGTTGGGCTTTAGAGTGGCTCCCCAGGCTTGGCTGGTGCTGGATAATTCTTTCTCCCATGTATTGTATTTTTCCCTAACAAAACATTTGGGACATTTCTAGGCATTTTTGCTATAATGTGAAGTGCCTGCAAGTGTCCCATGTATTTAAATTTTTTTTTTACCTAACACAAAGAGTGAGACATTTCTAGGAATTTTCCGTACTCAGGGTGGGGGCTTTAAAGTGGTTCCCCGAACTCGGCTGGAGCATAAGTTTTTCCTCCCATGTATTGTATTTTTCGCTAACCAAACGTGTGGGACATTTCTAGGCATTTTGCTATAATGTAAAGTGCCTACAAGTGTTCAATGTCATTTTTTTACATAACACAAAGAGTGAGACATTTCTAGGCATTTTTCAGCACTCAGCGTGGGGCTTTAGAATGGGTCCCCGGGCTTGGCTGGTGCTGGAGAATTTTTTCTACCGTGTATTGTATTTTTCACTAACAAAACGTGTGGGACATTTCGAGGAATTTTTGCTATAATGTGAAGTGCCTGCAAGTGTCCCATGTATTTTAATTTTTTTTTACCTAACACAAAGAATGAGACATATCTAGGCATTTTTCATCACTCAGGGTGGGGCTTCAGAGTGGGTCCCCGGGCTTGGCTGGTGCTGGAGAATTTTTTCTCTCATGTATTGCATTTTTCCCTAACAAAACGTGTGGGACATTTCTAGGCATTTTTGCTATAATGTAAAGTGCCTACAAGTGTCCCATGTATTTTTTTACGTAACACAAATAGTGAGACATTTCTAGGCATTTTTCAGCACTCAGGGTGGGGCTTTAGAGTGGGTCCCCGGGCTTGGCTGGTGCTGGAGAATTTTTTCTAACATGTATTGCATTTTTCCCTGACAAAACATTTGGGACATTTCTAGGCTTTCTTGCTATACTGTAAAGTGCCTACAAGTGTCCCTTGTATTTTTATGTTTTTTACCTAACACAAAGAGTGAGACATTTCTAGGATTTTTTCAGCACTCAGGGTGGGGCTTCAGAGTGGGTCCCCGGGCATGGCTGGTGCTGGAGAATTTTTTCTCCCATGTATTGTATTTTTCCCTAACAAAACATTTGGGACATTTCTAGGCATTTTTGCTATAATGTGAAGTGCCTGCAAGTGTACCATGTATTTTAATTTTTTTTTACCTAACACAAAGAGTGAGACATATCTAGGCATTTTTCACTACTCAGGGTGGGGCTTCAGAGTGGGTCCCCGGGCTTGGCTGGTGCTGGAGAATTTTTTCTCTCATGTATTGTATTTTTCCCTAACAAAACGTGTGGGACATTTCTAGGCATTTTTGCTATAATGTAAAGTGCCTACAAGTGTCCCATGTATTTTTTTACGTAACACAAATAGTGAGACATTTCTAGGCATTTTTCAGCACTCAGGGTGGGGCTTCAGAGTGGGTCCCCGGGCTTGGCTGGTGCTGGAGAATTTTTTCTACCATGTATTGTATTTTTCCCTAACAAAACATTTGGGACATTTCTAGGCATTTTTGCTATAATGTGAAGTGCCTGCAAGTGTACCATGTATTTTAATTTTTTTTTACCTAACACAAAGAGTGAGACATATCTAGGCATTTTTCACTACTCAGGGTGGGGCTTCAGAGTGGGTCCCCGGGCTTGGCTGGTGCTGGAGAATTTTTTCTCTCATGTATTGTATTTTTCCCTAACAAAACGTGTGGGACATTTCTAGGCATTTTTGCTATAATGTAAAGTGCCTACAAGTGTCCCATGTATTTTTTTACCTCCCACAAAGAGTGAGACATTTCTAGGAATTTTCCGTACTCAGGGTGGGGGCTTTAAAGTGGTTCCCCGAACTCGGCTGGAGCATAAGTTTTTCCTCCCATGTATTGTATTTTTCGCTAACCAAACGTGTGGGACATTTCTAGGCATTTTGCTATAATGTAAAGTGCCTACAAGTGTTCAATGTATTGTATTGTATTTTTCCCTAACTCAAAGACTGAGACATTTCTAGTCATTTTTCAGCACTCAGGGTGGGTGTTTAGAGTGGGTCCCCGGGATTGGTTTGTGCTGGAGAATTGTTTCTACCATGTATTGTATTTTTACCTAACAAAACATTTGGGACATTTCCAGGCATTTTTGCTTTAAAGTGGTTCCCCGAGCTCGGCTGGAGCAAAAGTTTTTTCTCCAAGGTATTGTAGTTTTCGCTAACCAAACGTGTGGAACATTTCTAGGCATTCTTGCTATAATGTAGAGTGCCTACAAGTGTCCCATGTCATTTTTTTACATAACACAAAGAGTGAGACATTTCTAGGCATTTTTCAGCACTCAGCGTGGGGCTTTAGAATGGGTCCCCGGGCTTGGCTGGTGCTGGAGAATTTTTTCTACCATGTATTGTATTTTTCACTAACAAAACGTGTGGGACATTTCGAGGCATTTTTGCTATAATGTGAAGTGCCTGCAAGTGTCCCATGTATTTTAATTTTTTTTTACCTAACACAAAGAGTGAGACATATCTAGGCATTTTTCATCACTCAGGGTGGGGCTTCAGAGTGGGTCCCCGGGCTTGGCTGGTGCTGGAGAATTCTTTCTCCCATGTATTGTAGTTTTCCCTAACAAAACATTTGGGACATTTCTAGGCATTCTTGCTATAATGTAGAGTGCCTACAAGTGTCCCATGTCATTTTTTTACATAACACAAAGAGTGAGACATTTCTAGGCATTTTTCAGCACTCAGGGTTGGGCTTTAGAGTGGCTCCCCAGGCTTGGCTGGTGCTGGAAAATTTTTTCTACCATGTATTGTAGTTTTCCCTAACAAAACATTTGGGACATTTCTAGGCATTTTTGCTATAATGTAAAGTGCCTACAAGTGTCCCTTGTATTTTTATTTTTTTTGCCTAACATAAAGAGTGAGACATTTCTAGGCATTTTTCAGCACTCAGGGTGGGGCTTCAGAGTGGGTCCCCGGGCTTGGCTGGTGCTGGAGAATTTTTTCTCCCATGTATTGTATTTTTCCCTAACAAAACGTGTGGGACATTTCTAGGCATTTTTGCTATAATGTAAAGTGCCTACAAGTGTCCCATGTATTTTTTTACCTCCCACAAAGAGTGAGACATTTCTAGGAATTTTCCGTACTCAGGGTGGGGGCTTTAAAGTGGTTACCCGAACTCGGCTGGAGCATAAGTTTTTCCTCCCATGTATTGTATTTTTCGCTAACAAAACATTTGGGACATATCTAGGCATTCTTGCTATAATGTAGAGTGCCTACAAGTGTCCCATGTCATTTTTTTACATAACACAAAGAGTGAGACATTTCTAGGCATTTTTCAGCACTCAGCGTGGGGCTTTAGAATGGGTCCCCGGGCTTGGCTGGTGCTGGAGAATTTTTTCTACCATGTATTGTATTTTTCACTAACAAAACGTGTGGGACATTTCTAGGCATTTTGCTATAATGTAAAGTGCCTACAAGTGTTCAATGTATTGTATTGTATTTTTCCCTAACTCAAAGACTGAGACATTTCTAGTCATTTTTCAGCACTCAGGGTGGGTGTTTAGAGTGGGTCCCCGGGATTGGTTTGTGCTGGAGAAATGTTTCTACCATGTATTGTATTTTTACCTAACAAAACTTTTGGGACATTTCTAGGCATTTTTGCTTTAAAGTGGTTCCCTGAGCTCGGCTGGAGCAAAGGTTTTTTCTCCAATGTATTGTAGTTTTCGCTATCAAAACGTGTGGGACTTTTCTAGGCATTTTTGCTATAATGTAAACTGCCTGCAAGTGTCCCATGTATTTAAATTTTTTTTACCTAACTAAAAGAGTGAGATATTTCTAGGCATCTTTCAGCAGTCAGGTTTGGGGTTTAGAGTGGCTCCCCAGGCTTGGCTGGTGCTGGAGATTTTTTTCTCCCATGTATTGTATTTTTCACTAACTAAACGTGTGGGACATTTCGAGGCATTTTTGCTGTACTGTAAAGTGCCTACAAGTGTCCCATGTACTTTTTTACCTAACACAAAGAGTGAGAAATATCTAGGCATTTTTCATCGCTCAGGGTGGGGCTTCAGAGTGGGTCCCCGGGCTTGGCTGGTGCTGTATAATTTTTCCTCCCATGTATTGTATTTTTCCCTAACAAAACGTGTTGGACATTTCTGGGCATTTTTGCTATAATGTAAAGTGCCTGCAAGTGTCCCATGTATTTAATTTTTTTTTTACCTAACACAAAGACTGAGACACATCTAGGCATTTTTCATCACTCAGGGTGGGGCTTCAGAGTGGGTCCCCGGGCTTGGCTGGTCCTGGAGAATGATTTCTCCCATGTATTGTATTTTTCCCTAACAAAACATTTGGGACATTTCAAGGAATTCTTGCTATAATGTAGAGTGCCTACAAGTGTCCCATGTCATTTTTTTACATAACACAAAGAGTGAGACATTTCTAGGCATTTTTCAGCACTCATGGTTGGGCTTTAGAGTGGCTCCCCAGGCTTGGCTGGTGCTGGATAATTCTTTCTCCCATGTATTGTATTTTTCCCTAACAAAACATTTGGGACATTTCTAGGCATTTTTGCTATAATGTGAAGTGCCTGCAAGTGTCCCATGTATTTAAATTTTTTTTTTACCTAACACAAAGAGTGAGACATTTCTAGGAATTTTCCGTACTCAGGGTGGGGGCTTTAAAGTGGTTGCCCGAGCTCGGCTGGAGCATAAGTTTTTCCTCCCATGTATTGTATTTTTCACTAACCAAACGTGTGGGACATTTCTAGGCATTTTGCTATAATGTAAAGTGCCTACAAGTGTTCAATGTATTGTATTGTATTTTTCCGTAACTCAAAGACTGAGACATTTCTAGTCATTTTTCAGCACTCAGGTTGGGTGTTTAGAGTGGGTCCCCGGGATTGGTTTGTGCTGGAGAATTGTTTCTACCATGTATTGTATTTTTACCTAACAAAACATTTGGGACATTTCTAGGCATTTTTGCTTTAAAGTGGTTCCCCGAGCTCGGCTGGAGCAAAGGTTTTTTATCCAATGTATTGTAGTTTTCGCTAACCAAACGTGTGGGACATTTCTAGGCATTTTTGCTACAATGTAAAGTGCACATAAGTGTCCCAGGTATTATTATTTATTTTTTTTAACCTAACACAAAGAGTGAGACATTTCTAGTTATTTTTCAGCACTCAGGGTTGGGCTTTAGAGATGCTCCCCAGGCTTGGCTAGTGCTGGAGAATTTTTTCAACCATGTATTGTATTTTTCCCTAACAAAACATTTGGTACATTTCTAGGCATTCTTGCTATAATGTAAAGTGCCTACAAGTGTCCCATGTAATTTTTTACATAACACAAAGAGTGAGACATTTCTAAGCAATTTTCAGCACTCAGGGTTGGGCTTTAGATTGGGTCCCTGGGCTTGGCTGGTGCTGGAGAATTTTTTCTCCCATGTATTTCATTTTTCCCTAACAAAATGTGTGGGACATTTCAAGGCATTTTTGCTATAATGTAAAGTGCCTACAAGTGTCCCATGTCATTTTGTTACATAATACAAAGCGTGAGACATTTCTGGGCATTTTTCAGCACTCAGGGTGGGGCTTTAGAGTGGCTCCCCAGGCTTGGCTGGTGCTGGAGAATTTTTTCTCCCATGTATTTCATTTTTCCCTAACAAAACGTGCGGGACATTTCTAGGCATTTTTACTATGATGTAAAGTGCCTACGAGTGTCCCATGTATTTTTTTAACTAACACAAAGAGTGAGACATTTCTAGGCATTTTTCAGCACTCAGGGTGGGGCTGTAGAGTGGGTCCCCGGGCTTGGCTGGTGTTGGAGAATTGTTTCTCCCATGCAGTGTTAATTTCGTTGACGAAGACGATGACGAAATATATTCGTTAACGACCTTTTTTCCATGACGAAGACGAGACGAAGACGTAACGAAAACGAATCTTTGAAAATAAAAACTATGACGAAATCTATTTTAATTTTCGTTGACGAGACGAGACGAGACGAAAATGTTGGTGGTTGACTAAGTCACAATAATTTTTAAAACATCATCGTATCAGGCCGTCATGAAGTATCAGTAGCGGGCGAGTGAATCTGTGTGTGTGTGTGTGTGTGTGTGTGTGTGTGTGTGTGTGTGTGTGTGTGCCTGTGCGCTCCCAGATAGCGCTCCGGTCCGTAGCTCCGCCCCCCGCCTCGCGCACTCGCTCAGAGAGACACAGTGAAAGCAGAGCGCGTTCTCGTGGAGCAGCCTCTCAGTGACCGACTGCTTCTTAACTATGGAAACAGTGAAAACCAGAGTTTCTCTGGTCTCAGCTGCTCAGAGATCAGCGCCACAGCTTCTTCATCAGAGCAGAAGCTGCAGTTGGTTTGTACCGATGTTCAGTTTCTGTGTCCGGCTCCAGTCTGACCTGCTCTCCCTTTTTGTTTTCACATTTAAAATTAAATATATATTTTTAAGCTATTAGGCTGCAGCTATATGTTTTTATAGAAAAGGAGTTTAATGTGGCTATTAAATGTGACTAAAACTAGACTAAAATGGAATTAGTTTTCGTCGACTAAAACTAGACTAAAATGTAATTTGTTTTCGTCGACTAAAACTGGACTAAAATGGAATTTGTTTTCATCGACTAAAACTAGACTAAAACTAAGAAGGATTAAAATGACTAAAAGGTGACTAAAACTAATATGCATTTTCGTCAAAAGACTAAGACTAAGACTAAATCAAAAATAGCTGCCAAAATTAACACTGCTCCCATGTATTTAATTTTTCCCTAACAAAACATTTGGGACATTTCTAGGCATTTTTGCTATAATGTAAAGTGCCTGCAAGTGTCCCATGTATTTTATTTTTTTTTTACCTAACACAAAGAGTGAGACATTTCTATCCATTTTTCAGCACTCAGGGTGGGGCTTTAGAGCGGGTCCCGGGGCTTGGCTGGTCCTAGAGAATGATTTCTCCCATGTATTGTATTTTTCCCTAACAAAACGTGTGGGACATCTCTAGGCATTTTGCTATAATGTAAAGTGCCTACAAGTGTCCCATGTATTTTTAATTTTTTTACCTAGCACAAAGAGTGAGATATTTCTAGGCATCTTTCAGCACTCAGGGTGGGGCTTCAGAGTGGGTCCCCGGGCTTGGCTGGTGCTGGAGAATGTTTTTTCCCATGTATTGTACTTTTCCCTAACAAAACATTTGGGACATTTTTAGGCATTTTTGCTATAATTTGAAGTGCCTGCAAGTGTCCCATGTAATTTTTTTTTTTTTACCTAACAGAAAGAGTGAGACATATCTAGGCATTTTTCATCGCTCAGGGTGGGGCTTCAGAGTGGGTCCCCGGGCTTGGCTGGTGCTGGACAATTTTTTCTCCCATGTATTGTATTGTTCCCTAACAAAACATTTGGGACATTTCTAGGCATTTTTGCTATAATGTAAAGTGCCTGCAAGTGTCCCATGTATTTTAATTTTTTTTTACCTAACACAAAGAGTGAGACATATCTAGGCATTTTCTTCATCATTCAGGGTGGGGCTTCAGAGTGGGTCCCCGGGCTTGGCTGGTGCTGGAGAATTTTTACTCCCATGTATTTCATTTTTCCCTAACAAAACGTGTGGGACATTTCAAGGCACTTTTACTATAATGTAAAGTGCCTACAAGTGTCCCATGTATTATAATTTTTTTTTTAACTTAACACAAAGAGTGAGACATTTCTAGTTATTTTTCAGCACTCAGGGTTGGGCTTTAGAGTGGGTCCCTGGGCTTGGCTGGTGCTGGAGAATTTTTTCTCCCATATATTTCATTTTTCCCTAAAAAAAACATTTGGGACATTTCAAGACATTCTTGCAATTATGTAAAGTGCCTACAAGTGTCCCTTGTATTATAATTTTTTTTTACCTAACACAAAGTGTGAGACATTTCTAGGCATTGTTCAGCAGTCAGGGTGGGGCTTTAGAGATGCTCCCCAGGCTTGGCTGGTGCTGGAGAATTTTTTCTCCCATATATTTCATTTTTCCCTAATAAAACGTGTGGGACATTTCAAGGCATTTTTGTTACAATGTAAAGTGCCTCCAAGTGTCCCATGTATTTTTATTTGTTTTACCTAACACAAAGAGATAGACATTTCCAGGCATTTTTCATCACTCAGGGTGGGCCTTTAGAGTGGGTTCCCCGGCTTGGCTGGTGCTGGATAATTTTTTCTCCCATGTATTTCATTTTTCCCTAACAAAACGTGTGGGACATTTCTAGGCATTTTTTCTTAATGTAAAGTGCCTACAAGTGTCCCATGTATTTGTTTACCTAACACAAAGAGTGAGATATTTCTAGTTATTTTTCAGCACTCAGGGTTGGGCTTTAGAGATGCTCCGCGGGCTTGGCTGGTGCTGGAGAATTTTTTCTCCCATATATTTCATTTTTCCCTAACAAAACATTTGGGACATTTCTAGACGTTCTTGCTATAATGTAAAGTGCCTACAAGTGTCCCATGTATTATAATTTTTTTTTACCTAAAACAAAGTGTGAGACATTTCTAGGCATTGTTCAGCAGTCGGGGTGGGGCTTTAGAGATGCTCCCCAGGCTTGGCTGGTGCTGGAGAATTTTTTCTCCCATGTATTGTATTTTTCGCAAACAACACATTTTGGACATTTCTAGGCATTCTTGCCATAATGTAAAGTGCATTCAAGTGTCCCATATATTTTTAGTTTTGTTTTTAACTAACAAAAAGAGTGAGACACTTCTAGGCATTTTTCAGCACTAAGGGTGGGGCTTTAGAGTAGCTCCCCAGGCTTGGCTGGTGCTGGAGAATTTTTTCTCCAATGTATTTTTATTTTTCCCTAATAAAACGTGTGGGACATTTCGAGCTATTTTGTAACAATTTTAAGTGCCTCCAAGTGTCCCATGTATTTGTTTACCTAACACAAAGAGTGAGACATTTGTAGGCATTTTTCAGCACTAAGGGGGGGGGGGGCTTTAGAGTGTCTCTCCAGGCTTGGCTGGTGCAAGACAATATTTTCTACCATGTATTGTATTTTTCCCTAACAAAACATTTGGGATATTTCTAGGCATTTTTGCTATAATGTAAAGTGCCTAAAAGTGTCCCATGTATTTGTTTGCCTAACACAAAGAGTGAGACATTTCTAGGCACTTTTCAGCACTCAGGGTGGTGCTTCACAGTGGGTCCCCGGGCTTGGCTGGTTCTGCAGAATTTTTTCTACCATGTATTGTATTTTTCCCTAACAAAACATTTGGGAAATTTCTCGGCATTTTTCCTATAATGTAAAGTGCCTAAAAGTGTCCTATGTATTTGTTTACCTAACACAAAGAGTGAGACATTTCTAGGCATTTTTCAGCACTCAGGGTGGGGCTTCACAGTAGGACCCCGGGCTTGGCTGGTTCTGCATAATTTTTTCTACCATGTATTGTATTTTTCCCTAACAAAACATTTGGGACATTTTTAGGCATTCTTGCTACAATGTAAAGTGCACATAAGTGTCCCAGGTATTATACATTTTTTTTTTTAACCTAACACAAAGAGTGAGACATTTCTAGTTATTTTTCAGCACTCAGGGTTGGACTTTAGAGATGCTCCGCGGGCTTGGCTGGTGCTGGAGAATTTTTTCTCCCATATATTTCATTTTTCCCTAACAAAACATTTGGGACATTTCTAGACGTTCTTGCTATAATGTAAAGTGCCTACAAGTGTCCCATGTATTATAATTTTTTTTTACCTAAAACAAAGTGTGAGACATTTCTAGGCATTGTTCAGCAGTCGGGGTGGGGCTTTAGAGATGCTCCCCAGGCTTGGCTGGTGCTGGAGAATTTTTTCTCCCATGTATTGTATTTTTCGCAAACAACACATTTTGGACATTTCTAGGCATTCTTGCCATAATGTAAAGTGCATTCAAGTGTCCCATATATTTTTAGTTTTGTTTTTAACTAACAAAAAGAGTGAGACACTTCTAGGCATTTTTCAGCACTAAGGGTGGGGCTTTAGAGTAGCTCCCCAGGCTTGGCTGGTGCTGGAGAATTTTTTCTCCAATGTATTTTTATTTTTCCCTAATAAAACGTGTGGGACATTTCGAGGCATTTTTGTAACAATTTTAAGTGCCTCCAAGTGTCCCATGTATTTGTTTACCTAACACAAAGAGTGAGACATTTGTAGGCATTTTTCAGCACTAAGGGGGGGGGGGGCTTTAGAGTGTCTCTCCAGGCTTGGCTGGTGCAAGACAATATTTTCTACCATGTATTGTATTTTTCCCTAACAAAACATTTGGGATATTTCTAGGCATTTTTGCTATAATGTAAAGTGCCTAAAAGTGTCCCATGTATTTGTTTACCTAACACAAAGAGTGAGACATTTCTAGGCACTTTTCAGCACTCAGGGTGGTGCTTCACAGTGGGTCCCCGGGCTTGGCTGGTTCTGCAGAATTTTTTCTACCATGTATTGTATTTTTCCCTAACAAAACATTTGGGAAATTTCTCGGCATTTTTCCTATAATGTAAAGTGCCTAAAAGTGTCCTATGTATTTGTTTACCTAACACAAAGAGTGAGACATTTCTAGGCATTTTTCAGCACTCAGGGTGGGGCTTCACAGTAGGACCCCGGGCTTGGCTGGTTCTGCATAATTTTTTCTACCATGTATTGTATTTTTCCCTAACAAAACATTTGGGACATTTTTAGGCATTCTTGCTACAATGTAAAGTGCACATAAGTGTCCCAGGTATTATACATTTTTTTTTTTAACCTAACACAAAGAGTGAGACATTTCTAGTTATTTTTCAGCACTCAGGGTTGGACTTTAGAGATGCTCCCCGGGCTTGGCTGGTGCTGGAGAATTTTTTCTTCCATGTATTTCATTTTTCCCTAACAAAACATTTCTGACATTTCTAGGCATTCTTGCTATAATGTAAAGTGGCTACAAGTGTCCCATGTATTATTATTTTTTTTTTACCTAACACAAAGAGTGAGACATTTAAAGGCATTTTTCAGCACTATGGGTGGGGCTTTAGAGTGGGTCCCCGGGCTTGGCTGGTGTTGCAGAATTGTTTCTCCCATGTATTTCATTTTTCCTAAACATAACGTGTGGGACATTTCTAGGCATTCTTGATATAATGTAAAGTGCCTACAAGTGTCCCATGTCATTTTGTTACATAATACAAAGAGTGAGACATTTCTGGGTATTTGTCAGCACTCAGGGTTGGGCTTTAGAGATGCTCCCCAGGCTTGGCTGGTGCTGGATAATTTTTCTACCATGTATTGTATTTTTCCCTAACAAAACATTTGGGACATTTCTAGGCATTCTTGCTATAATGTAAATTTCCTACAAGTGTCCCATGTCATTTTTTTACATAACACAAAGAGAGAGACATTTCTAGGCATTTTTCATCACTCAGGGTGGGCCTTCAGAGTGGGTTCCCTGGGCTTGGCTGGTGCTGGAGAATTTTCTCTCCCATATATTTCATTTTCCCCTAAGAAAACGTGTGGGACACTTCAACGCATTTTTGCTATAATGTAAAGTGCCTACAAGTTTCCCATGTATTTTTTTTTTTTTTTACCTAACACAAAGAGTGAGACATTTATAGGCAATTTTCAGCACTCAGGGTTGGGCTTTAGATTGGGTCCCTGGGCTTGGCTGGTGCTGGAGAATTTTTTCTCTCATGTATTGTATTTTTCCCTAACAAAACATTTGGGACATTTCTAGGCATTCTTGCTATAATGTAAAGTGCCTATAAGTGTTGTCGTATATTCTTTAGAGTAAAACATGTGGATATATGCTTCCAAAAACAAAGACATTCTCAGAGAGTCCACCGGATGTGTGTCTGGTTTACTTTACCCTTTGGGGGATGACCTTTGACCTAGGGAACCATCACTTACCAGTTAACAGATGGGCTCAGAAGGAATGTTCTTGACCAGTGTCAAAGATGTGCCCTTGTTCAGTCGGAAGTCCCATGTGGGATGCGTTGTGCCTGGGGTCATGGGTGGAGCCAAACTCGCTATATGTGTGTGCTTTCATCCCCTGCAAGTCAGATTTCACCATTTGGCTGTGTGATGTCTCCGAGTCTCTAGAGCTCGTCCTGACCTGTGATTTCTTGTAATAAACTTTGTTACACTGAAACTACTTGGTCCTCGGCGTCCTTCCTTCATCATCAACAATTTCAACAACACCCGGCTGCTTGTGTTTACTACAAATTATTGCGTCACGTCGGTAGCGAGCTGTGTCCTTCTGCACTTACAACGGCTTTACGAACGGTGAGGATTTCTCATTTTACTTGACCGCTGGTGTTGTGCCAGAGCCCAGCGGGGGACCCCAGACACTGGAGCCGAGAGGAACAAAGGGTTGTTAAACTTTGGGCGGGAAAACATCCTCCTGCAGGCTCAAGAATCTCCCCCTGGTGGTGGAAAAATGTCCTGGGGTTTTCCCAGAAACCCCTGCTTAGTTCCAAGCTCCGCCCACTCAGATCCATTTCTGACACTCAATTGGCTTAAAGCCAGCATCATCCTATGACCAACTCCTCAAGGAGGAGGACCTCTCAGGTAGAACAAAACCACTGAGACATCAATAATCGTAGCCATTTTACCCTGCTCTGAAGACAACACCAGGCCCCTTTGGGGCCTCCCAGCTGATTTAGTTGCTAAAGGGGGCAACTTTAACTTTTAGTTTATCAGCCATTTCCTGCTCTCTGAAGACGTCAATAGACCGTTCCCGGTCTAGCTAGATGATTTTAGTTGCTAAAGGAGGCAATAATTACAGAAGTTAATTTTATTTTATTTTATTTCTTTATTCAGTCGACGTTTTTATTTTCAAAAGGACTTTTGCTCTTTTAACTTGAAAAGACCAAACAGGAAATTGCACGCGGAACAATCTCAGACTGTTTCACTTTCCCCACGGACTTTTCTTTTCCCAACGATCTACAAACGGCTTCCACAGCCGTCCCCTGCAGAAGCGCGAGATTCATTCCGCTGAGGAGCACGAGCTCCACATCCCTGAAGAGGAAGGACGACGTTCATCCCGTCGAGGCAGCACGAGAAAATCCGCTGCTTGTCCGGTCCAGCGGCCGAAGACCGCTTGAGAGACCACGTGATTCACTGGCCCGACGCGCACGCACACCGCGAGGGTGGTACAGTAAGAGGCTTTATTGTCTGGGCAGATGTTAATCTAATACGTAGCGTATTGTTTTAATACTTGAATGTATTTGTTTTGTATGAGACCGCCGAGTCTCTAGTGTTTTGCGGCGATTCGCCGGTTTCCGGTTACGGCCTTGTGCCACAGTTATTAAGCGCCGTGAGCAGCGTCTCCAGCTCATTGTGACCGTTTGAACAACTTTAAAGAGACTTTACCGGTCAAACCTCAGCACACAACGCCACTTGGGTGCTGAGTGGTAAAGTAAATGTCACTTGTCTCTGACGGTGCTTTTAAGAGCTTTGCTCTCTCCTTGTATGCTCTCTCTCTCTCTCCTTCTAAACCGACCTATACACACATCCGATCTGTATTTAGAATACAGTTCATGTAACATAGTTAAATCTATATTCAGAGAGGCTGGACACATCTGGAAGCCATGCGGCCCAACGCCAAAGCAGAGACAAAGAATTGTCTTTGTCTGAAAATCCCTTGGTGTAATTCATGTGACGACCACCAGTGTGAGCTCCGGCCACATGGTGTCATTAACATAGACTCCATTTTGAATAACGCAAGTTAAACCACCATTTTGAATCTATTATTGCCACGCCTCCTCTCTCCCTCTCCTCCCATTCTGGCTCTAAATTCATAACGGCTCCGCCATCTTGTTTTGTAGTCAATCCGCCATCACACACCCACACACACACACACACACACCCACACAGACACACCCATACAGACACAGAGACTCATTGATAGACACAGACAGATACACACACACAGATACACATAGATGAATACATGTGTTTTTCTAAGTTGTGATAAGCGGCTGCTGTTGTTATCTTTGAAATATGGGAGTTTGTTAAAATGATGAATCATTAAATAACACTAACTTTATTTCACATGCATACACATAGACACACACAAAGAGAGACACTTTGACACAGACACACACACACACAACGAGACAGACATACATAGGTAGACCGCCGGTTTTACATGTATTTTCTGAATTGTGATAAGTGCTGCTGCTGTGTTTATCTTTGAAATATCGGAGCTTGTTAAAATGATGAATCATTAAATAACACTAACTTTATTTCACATGCATACACATAGACACACACACAGAGAGACACTTTGACACAGACACACACACACACACCGAGACAGACATACATAGGTAGACCGC
>NW_026518911.1:0-47873 GCF_947347685.1 Pleuronectes platessa | reverse complement strand
CTAACCCTAACCACCCTAACCCTAACCCTAACCTACCTAACCCTAACCCTAACCCTAACCCTAACCCTAACCCTAACCCTAACCCTAACCCTAACCCTAACCCTAACCCTAACCCTAACCCTAACCCTAACCCTAACCCTAACCCTAACCCTAACCCTAACCCTAACCCTAACCCTAACCCTAACCCTAACCCTAACCCTAACCCTAACCCTAACCCTAACCCTAACCCTAACCCTAACCCTAACCCTAACCCTAACCCTAACCCTAACCCTAACCCTAACCCTAACCCTAACCCTAACCCTAACCCTAACCCTAACCCTAACCCTAACCCTAACCCTAACCCTAACCCTAACCCTAACCCTAACCCTAACCCTAACCCTAACCCTAACCCTAACCCTAACCCTAACCCTAACCCTAACCCTAACCCTAACCCTAACCCTAACCCTAACCCTAACCCTAACCCTAACCCTAACCCTAACCCTAACCCTAACCCTAACCCTAACCCTAACCCTAACCCTAACCCTAACCCTAACCCTAACCCTAACCCTAACCCTAACCCTAACCCTAACCCTAACCCTAACCCTAACCCTAACCCTAACCCTAACCCTAACCCTAACCCTAACCCTAACCCTAACCCTAACCCTAACCCTAACCCTAACCCTAACCCTAACCCTAACCCTAACCCTAACCCTAACCCTAACCCTAACCCTAACCCTAACCCTAACCCTAACCCTAACCCTAACCCTAACCCTAACCCTAACCCTAACCCTAACCCTAACCCTAACCCTAACCCTAACCCTAACCCTAACCCTAACCCTAACCCTAACCCTAACCCTAACCCTAACCCTAACCCTAACCCTAACCCTAACCCTAACCCTAACCCTAACCCTAACCCTAACCCTAACCCTAACCCTAACCCTAACCCTAACCCTAACCCTAACCCTAACCCTAACCCTAACCCTAACCCTAACCCTAACCCTAACCCTAACCCTAACCCTAACCCTAACCCTAACCCTAACCCTAACCCTAACCCTAACCCTAACCCTAACCCTAACCCTAACCCTAACCCTAACCCTAACCCTAACCCTAACCCTAACCCTAACCCTAACCCTAACCCTAACCCTAACCCTAACCCTAACCCTAACCCTAACCCTAACCCTAACCCTAACCCTAACCCTAACCCTAACCCTAACCCTAACCCTAACCCTAACCCTAACCCTAACCCTAACCCTAACCCTAACCCTAACCCTAACCCTAACCCTAACCCTAACCCTAACCCTAACCCTAACCCTAACCCTAACCCTAACCCTAACCCTAACCCTAACCCTAACCCTAACCCTAACCCTAACCCTAACCCTAACCCTAACCCTAACCCTAACCCTAACCCTAACCCTAACCCTAACCCTAACCCTAACCCTAACCCTAACCCTAACCCTAACCCTAACCCTAACCCTAACCCTAACCCTAACCCTAACCCTAACCCTAACCCTAACCCTAACCCTAACCCTAACCCTAACCCTAACCCTAACCCTAACCCTAACCCTAACCCTAACCCTAACCCTAACCCTAACCCTAACCCTAACCCTAACCCTAACCCTAACCCTAACCCTAACCCTAACCCTAACCCTAACCCTAACCCTAACCCTAACCCTAACCCTAACCCTAACCCTAACCCTAACCCTAACCCTAACCCTAACCCTAACCCTAACCCTAACCCTAACCCTAACCCTAACCCTAACCCTAACCCTAACCCTAACCCTAACCCTAACCCTAACCCTAACCCTAACCCTAACCCTAACCCTAACCCTAACCCTAACCCTAACCCTAACCCTAACCCTAACCCTAACCCTAACCCTAACCCTAACCCTAACCCTAACCCTAACCCTAACCCTAACCCTAACCCTAACCCTAACCCTAACCCTAACCCTAACCCTAACCCTAACCCTAACCCTAACCCTAACCCTAACCCTAACCCTAACCCTAACCCTAACCCTAACCCTAACCCTAACCCTAACCCTAACCCTAACCCTAACCCTAACCCTAACCCTAACCCTAACCCTAACCCTAACCCTAACCCTAACCCTAACCCTAACCCTAACCCTAACCCTAACCCTAACCCTAACCCTAACCCTAACCCTAACCCTAACCCTAACCCTAACCCTAACCCTAACCCTAACCCTAACCCTAACCCTAACCCTAACCCTAACCCTAACCCTAACCCTAACCCTAACCCTAACCCTAACCCTAACCCTAACCCTAACCCTAACCCTAACCCTAACCCTAACCCTAACCCTAACCCTAACCCTAACCCTAACCCTAACCCTAACCCTAACCCTAACCCTAACCCTAACCCTAACCCTAACCCTAACCCTAACCCTAACCCTAACCCTAACCCTAACCCTAACCCTAACCCTAACCCTAACCCTAACCCTAACCCTAACCCTAACCCTAACCCTAACCCTAACCCTAACCCTAACCCTAACCCTAACCCTAACCCTAACCCTAACCCTAACCCTAACCCTAACCCTAACCCTAACCCTAACCCTAACCCTAACCCTAACCCTAACCCTAACCCTAACCCTAACCCTAACCCTAACCCTAACCCTAACCCTAACCCTAACCCTAACCCTAACCCTAACCCTAACCCTAACCCTAACCCTAACCCTAACCCTAACCCTAACCCTAACCCTAACCCTAACCCTAACCCTAACCCTAACCCTAACCCTAACCCTAACCCTAACCCTAACCCTAACCCTAACCCTAACCCTAACCCTAACCCTAACCCTAACCCTAACCCTAACCCTAACCCTAACCCTAACCCTAACCCTAACCCTAACCCTAACCCTAACCCTAACCCTAACCCTAACCCTAACCCTAACCCTAACCCTAACCCTAACCCTAACCCTAACCCTAACCCTAACCCTAACCCTAACCCTAACCCTAACCCTAACCCTAACCCTAACCCTAACCCTAACCCTAACCCTAACCCTAACCCTAACCCTAACCCTAACCCTAACCCTAACCCTAACCCTAACCCTAACCCTAACCCTAACCCTAACCCTAACCCTAACCCTAACCCTAACCCTAACCCTAACCCTAACCCTAACCCTAACCCTAACCCTAACCCTAACCCTAACCCTAACCCTAACCCTAACCCTAACCCTAACCCTAACCCTAACCCTAACCCTAACCCTAACCCTAACCCTAACCCTAACCCTAACCCTAACCCTAACCCTAACCCTAACCCTAACCCTAACCCTAACCCTAACCCTAACCCTAACCCTAACCCTAACCCTAACCCTAACCCTAACCCTAACCCTAACCCTAACCCTAACCCTAACCCTAACCCTAACCCTAACCCTAACCCTAACCCTAACCCTAACCCTAACCCTAACCCTAACCCTAACCCTAACCCTAACCCTAACCCTAACCCTAACCCTAACCCTAACCCTAACCCTAACCCTAACCCTAACCCTAACCCTAACCCTAACCCTAACCCTAACCCTAACCCTAACCCTAACCCTAACCCTAACCCTAACCCTAACCCTAACCCTAACCCTAACCCTAACCCTAACCCTAACCCTAACCCTAACCCTAACCCTAACCCTAACCCTAACCCTAACCCTAACCCTAACCCTAACCCTAACCCTAACCCTAACCCTAACCCTAACCCTAACCCTAACCCTAACCCTAACCCTAACCCTAACCCTAACCCTAACCCTAACCCTAACCCTAACCCTAACCCTAACCCTAACCCTAACCCTAACCCTAACCCTAACCCTAACCCTAACCCTAACCCTAACCCTAACCCTAACCCTAACCCTAACCCTAACCCTAACCCTAACCCTAACCCTAACCCTAACCCTAACCCTAACCCTAACCCTAACCCTAACCCTAACCCTAACCCTAACCCTAACCCTAACCCTAACCCTAACCCTAACCCTAACCCTAACCCTAACCCTAACCCTAACCCTAACCCTAACCCTAACCCTAACCCTAACCCTAACCCTAACCCTAACCCTAACCCTAACCCTAACCCTAACCCTAACCCTAACCCTAACCCTAACCCTAACCCTAACCCTAACCCTAACCCTAACCCTAACCCTAACCCTAACCCTAACCCTAACCCTAACCCTAACCCTAACCCTAACCCTAACCCTAACCCTAACCCTAACCCTAACCCTAACCCTAACCCTAACCCTAACCCTAACCCTAACCCTAACCCTAACCCTAACCCTAACCCTAACCCTAACCCTAACCCTAACCCTAACCCTAACCCTAACCCTAACCCTAACCCTAACCCTAACCCTAACCCTAACCCTAACCCTAACCCTAACCCTAACCCTAACCCTAACCCTAACCCTAACCCTAACCCTAACCCTAACCCTAACCCTAACCCTAACCCTAACCCTAACCCTAACCCTAACCCTAACCCTAACCCTAACCCTAACCCTAACCCTAACCCTAACCCTAACCCTAACCCTAACCCTAACCCTAACCCTAACCCTAACCCTAACCCTAACCCTAACCCTAACCCTAACCCTAACCCTAACCCTAACCCTAACCCTAACCCTAACCCTAACCCTAACCCTAACCCTAACCCTAACCCTAACCCTAACCCTAACCCTAACCCTAACCCTAACCCTAACCCTAACCCTAACCCTAACCCTAACCCTAACCCTAACCCTAACCCTAACCCTAACCCTAACCCTAACCCTAACCCTAACCCTAACCCTAACCCTAACCCTAACCCTAACCCTAACCCTAACCCTAACCCTAACCCTAACCCTAACCCTAACCCTAACCCTAACCCTAACCCTAACCCTAACCCTAACCCTAACCCTAACCCTAACCCTAACCCTAACCCTAACCCTAACCCTAACCCTACGACCTTCAGAAAAAAAGTTATTCAAGAATATCTCCTTCTCCAATGTGCTTTCATCCCTAATCCTTACCTTAACCCTAGCTGTTTTAGCGACTTTCTTATTCAGAGGTTCTGGACTTCGATTCTATGCCTAGTCAGGTTCCTTAGACCCTTACCCTAACCACACCACCCCTTGCCTAAACCTAACCCCGCCCACTTTTCAGATTCGCTCGTTCGACCCCTTCCCAAGGTCCTAGAAGCTCGGCGATGGTACCAATCGATCCGCAGTACCCCATTTAGTACAGACAGACGCCCTTTCCAAGTCTCTACGACCTTCACAACAAAAGTTATTCAAGAATATCTCCTCAGCAGGCTATGCTAATGAGGCGGCCTAATTACAATCCCGTTTCTCTCAAATATCTCGGCATAGAAGACACCAAAACTCAAAATTACAGGATATTTACCATCCCAAGAGAGAATTCTCCTCAGAAATGTCATTTTATCACATCAAATTCAAAACCCTAAATTCAGGAAAAACCATGACCAAGGTGAACTCACACACAAGACAAGTGCCCCACAGATCAAACAGCTCATTAGACAAATCTTGGAGAAATCCAAAATCAGTCGCTTGGAAGAATGACAGTGAAGCATCTCCTTGGGCCGTGCGGTGTATGGGGCACAGGAGCTCTTCTGGGGGCCCAATCATCTCTTCTGGGGGCCCAATCATGGGGGGCCAAGGAGATGCAGTGGTCTGGACACACATCAGGCCCCTCTTCATTCAGCCTGAAAGGTAAGAATGCAGGTAAGATCCACAGAAATTCCACCAGAAATCAGAAATTCCGAACTAGCCCCGCCCACTTTTGGGGATTTGGGCGTTCGACCCCTTCCGAAGGTCGTAGAAGCTCGAAAATGGTACCAATCGATGCGCAATACCCCACTTGCCAGAAACAAATGCCCTCTCCCACTCTCTACGACCTTCACAAAAAAAGTTATTCAAGAATATCTCCTCGGCTTTTCGGCCATTTGCTACTTCGACCCCTTCCGAAGGTCGTAGGAGCTCGGGGATGGCACCAATCGATCCGCAGGACCCACATTAGTTCAATAGAAACCACTTTCCAAGTCTCTACGACCTTCAGAAAAAAAGTTATTCAAGAATATCTCCTTCTCCAATGTGCTTTCATCCCTAATCCTTACCTTAACCCTAGCTGTTTTAGCGACTTTCTTATTCAGAGGTTCTGGACTTCGATTCTATGCCTAGTCAGGTTCCTTAGACCCTTACCCTAACCACACCACCCCTTGCCTAAACCTAACCCCGCCCACTTTTCAGATTCGCTCGTTCGACCCCTTCCCAAGGTCCTAGAAGCTCGGCGATGGTACCAATCGATCCGCAGTACCCCATTTAGTACAGACAGACGCCCTTTCCAAGTCTCTACGACCTTCACAACAAAAGTTATTCAAGAATATCTCCTCAGCAGGCTATGCTAATGAGGCGGCCTAATTACAATCCCGTTTCTCTCAAATATCTCGGCATAGAAGACACCAAAACTCAAAATTACAGGATATTTACCATCCCAAGAGAGAATTCTCCTCAGAAATGTCATTTTATCACATCAAATTCAAAACCCTAAATTCAGGAAAAACCATGACCAAGGTGAACTCACACACAAGACAAGTGCCCCACAGATCAAACAGCTCATTAGACAAATCTTGGAGAAATCCAAAATCAGTCGCTTGGAAGAATGACAGTGAAGCATCTCCTTGGGCCGTGCGGTGTATGGGGCACAGGAGCTCTTCTGGGGGCCCAATCATCTCTTCTGGGGGCCCAATCATGGGGGGCCAAGGAGATGCAGTGGTCTGGACACACATCAGGCCCCTCTTCATTCAGCCTGAAAGGTAAGAATGCAGGTAAGATCCACAGAAATTCCACCAGAAATCAGAAATTCCGAACTAGCCCCGCCCACTTTTGGGGATTTGGGCGTTCGACCCCTTCCGAAGGTCGTAGAAGCTCGAAAATGGTACCAATCGATGCGCAATACCCCACTTGCCAGAAACAAATGCCCTCTCCCACTCTCTACGACCTTCACAAAAAAAGTTATTCAAGAATATCTCCTCGGCTTTTCGGCCATTTGCTACTTCGACCCCTTCCGAAGGTCGTAGGAGCTCGGGGATGGCACCAATCGATCCGCAGGACCCACATTAGTTCAATAGAAACCACTTTCCAAGTCTCTACGACCTTCAGAAAAAAAGTTATTCAAGAATATCTCCTTCTCCAATGTGCTTTCATCCCTAATCCTTACCTTAACCCTAGCTGTTTTAGCGACTTTCTTATTCAGAGGTTCTGGACTTCGATTCTATGCCTAGTCAGGTTCCTTAGACCCTTACCCTAACCACACCACCCCTTGCCTAAACCTAACCCCGCCCACTTTTCAGATTCGCTCGTTCGACCCCTTCCCAAGGTCCTAGAAGCTCGGCGATGGTACCAATCGATCCGCAGTACCCCATTTAGTACAGACAGACGCCCTTTCCAAGTCTCTACGACCTTCACAACAAAAGTTATTCAAGAATATCTCCTCAGCAGGCTATGCTAATGAGGCGGCCTAATTACAATCCCGTTTCTCTCAAATATCTCGGCATAGAAGACACCAAAACTCAAAATTACAGGATATTTACCATCCCAAGAGAGAATTCTCCTCAGAAATGTCATTTTATCACATCAAATTCAAAACCCTAAATTCAGGAAAAACCATGACCAAGGTGAACTCACACACAAGACAAGTGCCCCACAGATCAAACAGCTCATTAGACAAATCTTGGAGAAATCCAAAATCAGTCGCTTGGAAGAATGACAGTGAAGCATCTCCTTGGGCCGTGCGGTGTATGGGGCACAGGAGCTCTTCTGGGGGCCCAATCATCTCTTCTGGGGGCCCAATCATGGGGGGCCAAGGAGATGCAGTGGTCTGGACACACATCAGGCCCCTCTTCATTCAGCCTGAAAGGTAAGAATGCAGGTAAGATCCACAGAAATTCCACCAGAAATCAGAAATTCCGAACTAGCCCCGCCCACTTTTGGGGATTTGGGCGTTCGACCCCTTCCGAAGGTCGTAGAAGCTCGAAAATGGTACCAATCGATGCGCAATACCCCACTTGCCAGAAACAAATGCCCTCTCCCACTCTCTACGACCTTCACAAAAAAAGTTATTCAAGAATATCTCCTCGGCTTTTCGGCCATTTGCTACTTCGACCCCTTCCGAAGGTCGTAGGAGCTCGGGGATGGCACCAATCGATCCGCAGGACCCACATTAGTTCAATAGAAACCACTTTCCAAGTCTCTACGACCTTCAGAAAAAAAGTTATTCAAGAATATCTCCTTCTCCAATGTGCTTTCATCCCTAATCCTAACCCTAACCCTAACCCTAACCCTAACCCTAACCCTAACCCTAACCCTAACCCTAACCCTAACCCTAACCCTAACCCTAACCCTAACCCTAACCCTAACCCTAACCCTAACCCTAACCCTAACCCTAACCCTAACCCTAACCCTAACCCTAACCCTAACCCTAACCCTACGACCTTCAGAAAAAAAGTTATTCAAGAATATCTCCTTCTCCAATGTGCTTTCATCCCTAATCCTTACCTTAACCCTAGCTGTTTTAGCGACTTTCTTATTCAGAGGTTCTGGACTTCGATTCTATGCCTAGTCAGGTTCCTTAGACCCTTACCCTAACCACACCACCCCTTGCCTAAACCTAACCCCGCCCACTTTTCAGATTCGCTCGTTCGACCCCTTCCCAAGGTCCTAGAAGCTCGGCGATGGTACCAATCGATCCGCAGTACCCCATTTAGTACAGACAGACGCCCTTTCCAAGTCTCTACGACCTTCACAACAAAAGTTATTCAAGAATATCTCCTCAGCAGGCTATGCTAATGAGGCGGCCTAATTACAATCCCGTTTCTCTCAAATATCTCGGCATAGAAGACACCAAAACTCAAAATTACAGGATATTTACCATCCCAAGAGAGAATTCTCCTCAGAAATGTCATTTTATCACATCAAATTCAAAACCCTAAATTCAGGAAAAACCATGACCAAGGTGAACTCACACACAAGACAAGTGCCCCACAGATCAAACAGCTCATTAGACAAATCTTGGAGAAATCCAAAATCAGTCGCTTGGAAGAATGACAGTGAAGCATCTCCTTGGGCCGTGCGGTGTATGGGGCACAGGAGCTCTTCTGGGGGCCCAATCATCTCTTCTGGGGGCCCAATCATGGGGGGCCAAGGAGATGCAGTGGTCTGGACACACATCAGGCCCCTCTTCATTCAGCCTGAAAGGTAAGAATGCAGGTAAGATCCACAGAAATTCCACCAGAAATCAGAAATTCCGAACTAGCCCCGCCCACTTTTGGGGATTTGGGCGTTCGACCCCTTCCGAAGGTCGTAGAAGCTCGAAAATGGTACCAATCGATGCGCAATACCCCACTTGCCAGAAACAAATGCCCTCTCCCACTCTCTACGACCTTCACAAAAAAAGTTATTCAAGAATATCTCCTCGGCTTTTCGGCCATTTGCTACTTCGACCCCTTCCGAAGGTCGTAGGAGCTCGGGGATGGCACCAATCGATCCGCAGGACCCACATTAGTTCAATAGAAACCACTTTCCAAGTCTCTACGACCTTCAGAAAAAAAGTTATTCAAGAATATCTCCTTCTCCAATGTGCTTTCATCCCTAATCCTTACCTTAACCCTAGCTGTTTTAGCGACTTTCTTATTCAGAGGTTCTGGACTTCGATTCTATGCCTAGTCAGGTTCCTTAGACCCTTACCCTAACCACACCACCCCTTGCCTAAACCTAACCCCGCCCACTTTTCAGATTCGCTCGTTCGACCCCTTCCCAAGGTCCTAGAAGCTCGGCGATGGTACCAATCGATCCGCAGTACCCCATTTAGTACAGACAGACGCCCTTTCCAAGTCTCTACGACCTTCACAACAAAAGTTATTCAAGAATATCTCCTCAGCAGGCTATGCTAATGAGGCGGCCTAATTACAATCCCGTTTCTCTCAAATATCTCGGCATAGAAGACACCAAAACTCAAAATTACAGGATATTTACCATCCCAAGAGAGAATTCTCCTCAGAAATGTCATTTTATCACATCAAATTCAAAACCCTAAATTCAGGAAAAACCATGACCAAGGTGAACTCACACACAAGACAAGTGCCCCACAGATCAAACAGCTCATTAGACAAATCTTGGAGAAATCCAAAATCAGTCGCTTGGAAGAATGACAGTGAAGCATCTCCTTGGGCCGTGCGGTGTATGGGGCACAGGAGCTCTTCTGGGGGCCCAATCATCTCTTCTGGGGGCCCAATCATGGGGGGCCAAGGAGATGCAGTGGTCTGGACACACATCAGGCCCCTCTTCATTCAGCCTGAAAGGTAAGAATGCAGGTAAGATCCACAGAAATTCCACCAGAAATCAGAAATTCCGAACTAGCCCCGCCCACTTTTGGGGATTTGGGCGTTCGACCCCTTCCGAAGGTCGTAGAAGCTCGAAAATGGTACCAATCGATGCGCAATACCCCACTTGCCAGAAACAAATGCCCTCTCCCACTCTCTACGACCTTCACAAAAAAAGTTATTCAAGAATATCTCCTCGGCTTTTCGGCCATTTGCTACTTCGACCCCTTCCGAAGGTCGTAGGAGCTCGGGGATGGCACCAATCGATCCGCAGGACCCACATTAGTTCAATAGAAACCACTTTCCAAGTCTCTACGACCTTCAGAAAAAAAGTTATTCAAGAATATCTCCTTCTCCAATGTGCTTTCATCCCTAATCCTTACCTTAACCCTAGCTGTTTTAGCGACTTTCTTATTCAGAGGTTCTGGACTTCGATTCTATGCCTAGTCAGGTTCCTTAGACCCTTACCCTAACCACACCACCCCTTGCCTAAACCTAACCCCGCCCACTTTTCAGATTCGCTCGTTCGACCCCTTCCCAAGGTCCTAGAAGCTCGGCGATGGTACCAATCGATCCGCAGTACCCCATTTAGTACAGACAGACGCCCTTTCCAAGTCTCTACGACCTTCACAACAAAAGTTATTCAAGAATATCTCCTCAGCAGGCTATGCTAATGAGGCGGCCTAATTACAATCCCGTTTCTCTCAAATATCTCGGCATAGAAGACACCAAAACTCAAAATTACAGGATATTTACCATCCCAAGAGAGAATTCTCCTCAGAAATGTCATTTTATCACATCAAATTCAAAACCCTAAATTCAGGAAAAACCATGACCAAGGTGAACTCACACACAAGACAAGTGCCCCACAGATCAAACAGCTCATTAGACAAATCTTGGAGAAATCCAAAATCAGTCGCTTGGAAGAATGACAGTGAAGCATCTCCTTGGGCCGTGCGGTGTATGGGGCACAGGAGCTCTTCTGGGGGCCCAATCATCTCTTCTGGGGGCCCAATCATGGGGGGCCAAGGAGATGCAGTGGTCTGGACACACATCAGGCCCCTCTTCATTCAGCCTGAAAGGTAAGAATGCAGGTAAGATCCACAGAAATTCCACCAGAAATCAGAAATTCCGAACTAGCCCCGCCCACTTTTGGGGATTTGGGCGTTCGACCCCTTCCGAAGGTCGTAGAAGCTCGAAAATGGTACCAATCGATGCGCAATACCCCACTTGCCAGAAACAAATGCCCTCTCCCACTCTCTACGACCTTCACAAAAAAAGTTATTCAAGAATATCTCCTCGGCTTTTCGGCCATTTGCTACTTCGACCCCTTCCGAAGGTCGTAGGAGCTCGGGGATGGCACCAATCGATCCGCAGGACCCACATTAGTTCAATAGAAACCACTTTCCAAGTCTCTACGACCTTCAGAAAAAAAGTTATTCAAGAATATCTCCTTCTCCAATGTGCTTTCATCCCTAATCCTTACCTTAACCCTAGCTGTTTTAGCGACTTTCTTATTCAGAGGTTCTGGACTTCGATTCTATGCCTAGTCAGGTTCCTTAGACCCTTACCCTAACCACACCACCCCTTGCCTAAACCTAACCCCGCCCACTTTTCAGATTCGCTCGTTCGACCCCTTCCCAAGGTCCTAGAAGCTCGGCGATGGTACCAATCGATCCGCAGTACCCCATTTAGTACAGACAGACGCCCTTTCCAAGTCTCTACGACCTTCACAACAAAAGTTATTCAAGAATATCTCCTCAGCAGGCTATGCTAATGAGGCGGCCTAATTACAATCCCGTTTCTCTCAAATATCTCGGCATAGAAGACACCAAAACTCAAAATTACAGGATATTTACCATCCCAAGAGAGAATTCTCCTCAGAAATGTCATTTTATCACATCAAATTCAAAACCCTAAATTCAGGAAAAACCATGACCAAGGTGAACTCACACACAAGACAAGTGCCCCACAGATCAAACAGCTCATTAGACAAATCTTGGAGAAATCCAAAATCAGTCGCTTGGAAGAATGACAGTGAAGCATCTCCTTGGGCCGTGCGGTGTATGGGGCACAGGAGCTCTTCTGGGGGCCCAATCATCTCTTCTGGGGGCCCAATCATGGGGGGCCAAGGAGATGCAGTGGTCTGGACACACATCAGGCCCCTCTTCATTCAGCCTGAAAGGTAAGAATGCAGGTAAGATCCACAGAAATTCCACCAGAAATCAGAAATTCCGAACTAGCCCCGCCCACTTTTGGGGATTTGGGCGTTCGACCCCTTCCGAAGGTCGTAGAAGCTCGAAAATGGTACCAATCGATGCGCAATACCCCACTTGCCAGAAACAAATGCCCTCTCCCACTCTCTACGACCTTCACAAAAAAAGTTATTCAAGAATATCTCCTCGGCTTTTCGGCCATTTGCTACTTCGACCCCTTCCGAAGGTCGTAGGAGCTCGGGGATGGCACCAATCGATCCGCAGGACCCACATTAGTTCAATAGAAACCACTTTCCAAGTCTCTACGACCTTCAGAAAAAAAGTTATTCAAGAATATCTCCTTCTCCAATGTGCTTTCATCCCTAATCCTAACCCTAACCCTAACCCTAACCCTAACCCTAACCCTAACCCTAACCCTAACCCTAACCCTAACCCTAACCCTAACCCTAACCCTAACCCTAACCCTAACCCTAACCCTAACCCTACGACCTTCAGAAAAAAAGTTATTCAAGAATATCTCCTTCTCCAATGTGCTTTCATCCCTAATCCTTACCTTAACCCTAGCTGTTTTAGCGACTTTCTTATTCAGAGGTTCTGGACTTCGATTCTATGCCTAGTCAGGTTCCTTAGACCCTTACCCTAACCACACCACCCCTTGCCTAAACCTAACCCCGCCCACTTTTCAGATTCGCTCGTTCGACCCCTTCCCAAGGTCCTAGAAGCTCGGCGATGGTACCAATCGATCCGCAGTACCCCATTTAGTACAGACAGACGCCCTTTCCAAGTCTCTACGACCTTCACAACAAAAGTTATTCAAGAATATCTCCTCAGCAGGCTATGCTAATGAGGCGGCCTAATTACAATCCCGTTTCTCTCAAATATCTCGGCATAGAAGACACCAAAACTCAAAATTACAGGATATTTACCATCCCAAGAGAGAATTCTCCTCAGAAATGTCATTTTATCACATCAAATTCAAAACCCTAAATTCAGGAAAAACCATGACCAAGGTGAACTCACACACAAGACAAGTGCCCCACAGATCAAACAGCTCATTAGACAAATCTTGGAGAAATCCAAAATCAGTCGCTTGGAAGAATGACAGTGAAGCATCTCCTTGGGCCGTGCGGTGTATGGGGCACAGGAGCTCTTCTGGGGGCCCAATCATCTCTTCTGGGGGCCCAATCATGGGGGGCCAAGGAGATGCAGTGGTCTGGACACACATCAGGCCCCTCTTCATTCAGCCTGAAAGGTAAGAATGCAGGTAAGATCCACAGAAATTCCACCAGAAATCAGAAATTCCGAACTAGCCCCGCCCACTTTTGGGGATTTGGGCGTTCGACCCCTTCCGAAGGTCGTAGAAGCTCGAAAATGGTACCAATCGATGCGCAATACCCCACTTGCCAGAAACAAATGCCCTCTCCCACTCTCTACGACCTTCACAAAAAAAGTTATTCAAGAATATCTCCTCGGCTTTTCGGCCATTTGCTACTTCGACCCCTTCCGAAGGTCGTAGGAGCTCGGGGATGGCACCAATCGATCCGCAGGACCCACATTAGTTCAATAGAAACCACTTTCCAAGTCTCTACGACCTTCAGAAAAAAAGTTATTCAAGAATATCTCCTTCTCCAATGTGCTTTCATCCCTAATCCTTACCTTAACCCTAGCTGTTTTAGCGACTTTCTTATTCAGAGGTTCTGGACTTCGATTCTATGCCTAGTCAGGTTCCTTAGACCCTTACCCTAACCACACCACCCCTTGCCTAAACCTAACCCCGCCCACTTTTCAGATTCGCTCGTTCGACCCCTTCCCAAGGTCCTAGAAGCTCGGCGATGGTACCAATCGATCCGCAGTACCCCATTTAGTACAGACAGACGCCCTTTCCAAGTCTCTACGACCTTCACAACAAAAGTTATTCAAGAATATCTCCTCAGCAGGCTATGCTAATGAGGCGGCCTAATTACAATCCCGTTTCTCTCAAATATCTCGGCATAGAAGACACCAAAACTCAAAATTACAGGATATTTACCATCCCAAGAGAGAATTCTCCTCAGAAATGTCATTTTATCACATCAAATTCAAAACCCTAAATTCAGGAAAAACCATGACCAAGGTGAACTCACACACAAGACAAGTGCCCCACAGATCAAACAGCTCATTAGACAAATCTTGGAGAAATCCAAAATCAGTCGCTTGGAAGAATGACAGTGAAGCATCTCCTTGGGCCGTGCGGTGTATGGGGCACAGGAGCTCTTCTGGGGGCCCAATCATCTCTTCTGGGGGCCCAATCATGGGGGGCCAAGGAGATGCAGTGGTCTGGACACACATCAGGCCCCTCTTCATTCAGCCTGAAAGGTAAGAATGCAGGTAAGATCCACAGAAATTCCACCAGAAATCAGAAATTCCGAACTAGCCCCGCCCACTTTTGGGGATTTGGGCGTTCGACCCCTTCCGAAGGTCGTAGAAGCTCGAAAATGGTACCAATCGATGCGCAATACCCCACTTGCCAGAAACAAATGCCCTCTCCCACTCTCTACGACCTTCACAAAAAAAGTTATTCAAGAATATCTCCTCGGCTTTTCGGCCATTTGCTACTTCGACCCCTTCCGAAGGTCGTAGGAGCTCGGGGATGGCACCAATCGATCCGCAGGACCCACATTAGTTCAATAGAAACCACTTTCCAAGTCTCTACGACCTTCAGAAAAAAAGTTATTCAAGAATATCTCCTTCTCCAATGTGCTTTCATCCCTAATCCTTACCTTAACCCTAGCTGTTTTAGCGACTTTCTTATTCAGAGGTTCTGGACTTCGATTCTATGCCTAGTCAGGTTCCTTAGACCCTTACCCTAACCACACCACCCCTTGCCTAAACCTAACCCCGCCCACTTTTCAGATTCGCTCGTTCGACCCCTTCCCAAGGTCCTAGAAGCTCGGCGATGGTACCAATCGATCCGCAGTACCCCATTTAGTACAGACAGACGCCCTTTCCAAGTCTCTACGACCTTCACAACAAAAGTTATTCAAGAATATCTCCTCAGCAGGCTATGCTAATGAGGCGGCCTAATTACAATCCCGTTTCTCTCAAATATCTCGGCATAGAAGACACCAAAACTCAAAATTACAGGATATTTACCATCCCAAGAGAGAATTCTCCTCAGAAATGTCATTTTATCACATCAAATTCAAAACCCTAAATTCAGGAAAAACCATGACCAAGGTGAACTCACACACAAGACAAGTGCCCCACAGATCAAACAGCTCATTAGACAAATCTTGGAGAAATCCAAAATCAGTCGCTTGGAAGAATGACAGTGAAGCATCTCCTTGGGCCGTGCGGTGTATGGGGCACAGGAGCTCTTCTGGGGGCCCAATCATCTCTTCTGGGGGCCCAATCATGGGGGGCCAAGGAGATGCAGTGGTCTGGACACACATCAGGCCCCTCTTCATTCAGCCTGAAAGGTAAGAATGCAGGTAAGATCCACAGAAATTCCACCAGAAATCAGAAATTCCGAACTAGCCCCGCCCACTTTTGGGGATTTGGGCGTTCGACCCCTTCCGAAGGTCGTAGAAGCTCGAAAATGGTACCAATCGATGCGCAATACCCCACTTGCCAGAAACAAATGCCCTCTCCCACTCTCTACGACCTTCACAAAAAAAGTTATTCAAGAATATCTCCTCGGCTTTTCGGCCATTTGCTACTTCGACCCCTTCCGAAGGTCGTAGGAGCTCGGGGATGGCACCAATCGATCCGCAGGACCCACATTAGTTCAATAGAAACCACTTTCCAAGTCTCTACGACCTTCAGAAAAAAAGTTATTCAAGAATATCTCCTTCTCCAATGTGCTTTCATCCCTAATCCTAACCCTAACCCTAACCCTAACCCTAACCCTAACCCTAACCCTAACCCTAACCCTAACCCTAACCCTAACCCTAACCCTAACCCTAACCCTAACCCTAACCCTACGACCTTCAGAAAAAAAGTTATTCAAGAATATCTCCTTCTCCAATGTGCTTTCATCCCTAATCCTTACCTTAACCCTAGCTGTTTTAGCGACTTTCTTATTCAGAGGTTCTGGACTTCGATTCTATGCCTAGTCAGGTTCCTTAGACCCTTACCCTAACCACACCACCCCTTGCCTAAACCTAACCCCGCCCACTTTTCAGATTCGCTCGTTCGACCCCTTCCCAAGGTCCTAGAAGCTCGGCGATGGTACCAATCGATCCGCAGTACCCCATTTAGTACAGACAGACGCCCTTTCCAAGTCTCTACGACCTTCACAACAAAAGTTATTCAAGAATATCTCCTCAGCAGGCTATGCTAATGAGGCGGCCTAATTACAATCCCGTTTCTCTCAAATATCTCGGCATAGAAGACACCAAAACTCAAAATTACAGGATATTTACCATCCCAAGAGAGAATTCTCCTCAGAAATGTCATTTTATCACATCAAATTCAAAACCCTAAATTCAGGAAAAACCATGACCAAGGTGAACTCACACACAAGACAAGTGCCCCACAGATCAAACAGCTCATTAGACAAATCTTGGAGAAATCCAAAATCAGTCGCTTGGAAGAATGACAGTGAAGCATCTCCTTGGGCCGTGCGGTGTATGGGGCACAGGAGCTCTTCTGGGGGCCCAATCATCTCTTCTGGGGGCCCAATCATGGGGGGCCAAGGAGATGCAGTGGTCTGGACACACATCAGGCCCCTCTTCATTCAGCCTGAAAGGTAAGAATGCAGGTAAGATCCACAGAAATTCCACCAGAAATCAGAAATTCCGAACTAGCCCCGCCCACTTTTGGGGATTTGGGCGTTCGACCCCTTCCGAAGGTCGTAGAAGCTCGAAAATGGTACCAATCGATGCGCAATACCCCACTTGCCAGAAACAAATGCCCTCTCCCACTCTCTACGACCTTCACAAAAAAAGTTATTCAAGAATATCTCCTCGGCTTTTCGGCCATTTGCTACTTCGACCCCTTCCGAAGGTCGTAGGAGCTCGGGGATGGCACCAATCGATCCGCAGGACCCACATTAGTTCAATAGAAACCACTTTCCAAGTCTCTACGACCTTCAGAAAAAAAGTTATTCAAGAATATCTCCTTCTCCAATGTGCTTTCATCCCTAATCCTTACCTTAACCCTAGCTGTTTTAGCGACTTTCTTATTCAGAGGTTCTGGACTTCGATTCTATGCCTAGTCAGGTTCCTTAGACCCTTACCCTAACCACACCACCCCTTGCCTAAACCTAACCCCGCCCACTTTTCAGATTCGCTCGTTCGACCCCTTCCCAAGGTCCTAGAAGCTCGGCGATGGTACCAATCGATCCGCAGTACCCCATTTAGTACAGACAGACGCCCTTTCCAAGTCTCTACGACCTTCACAACAAAAGTTATTCAAGAATATCTCCTCAGCAGGCTATGCTAATGAGGCGGCCTAATTACAATCCCGTTTCTCTCAAATATCTCGGCATAGAAGACACCAAAACTCAAAATTACAGGATATTTACCATCCCAAGAGAGAATTCTCCTCAGAAATGTCATTTTATCACATCAAATTCAAAACCCTAAATTCAGGAAAAACCATGACCAAGGTGAACTCACACACAAGACAAGTGCCCCACAGATCAAACAGCTCATTAGACAAATCTTGGAGAAATCCAAAATCAGTCGCTTGGAAGAATGACAGTGAAGCATCTCCTTGGGCCGTGCGGTGTATGGGGCACAGGAGCTCTTCTGGGGGCCCAATCATCTCTTCTGGGGGCCCAATCATGGGGGGCCAAGGAGATGCAGTGGTCTGGACACACATCAGGCCCCTCTTCATTCAGCCTGAAAGGTAAGAATGCAGGTAAGATCCACAGAAATTCCACCAGAAATCAGAAATTCCGAACTAGCCCCGCCCACTTTTGGGGATTTGGGCGTTCGACCCCTTCCGAAGGTCGTAGAAGCTCGAAAATGGTACCAATCGATGCGCAATACCCCACTTGCCAGAAACAAATGCCCTCTCCCACTCTCTACGACCTTCACAAAAAAAGTTATTCAAGAATATCTCCTCGGCTTTTCGGCCATTTGCTACTTCGACCCCTTCCGAAGGTCGTAGGAGCTCGGGGATGGCACCAATCGATCCGCAGGACCCACATTAGTTCAATAGAAACCACTTTCCAAGTCTCTACGACCTTCAGAAAAAAAGTTATTCAAGAATATCTCCTTCTCCAATGTGCTTTCATCCCTAATCCTTACCTTAACCCTAGCTGTTTTAGCGACTTTCTTATTCAGAGGTTCTGGACTTCGATTCTATGCCTAGTCAGGTTCCTTAGACCCTTACCCTAACCACACCACCCCTTGCCTAAACCTAACCCCGCCCACTTTTCAGATTCGCTCGTTCGACCCCTTCCCAAGGTCCTAGAAGCTCGGCGATGGTACCAATCGATCCGCAGTACCCCATTTAGTACAGACAGACGCCCTTTCCAAGTCTCTACGACCTTCACAACAAAAGTTATTCAAGAATATCTCCTCAGCAGGCTATGCTAATGAGGCGGCCTAATTACAATCCCGTTTCTCTCAAATATCTCGGCATAGAAGACACCAAAACTCAAAATTACAGGATATTTACCATCCCAAGAGAGAATTCTCCTCAGAAATGTCATTTTATCACATCAAATTCAAAACCCTAAATTCAGGAAAAACCATGACCAAGGTGAACTCACACACAAGACAAGTGCCCCACAGATCAAACAGCTCATTAGACAAATCTTGGAGAAATCCAAAATCAGTCGCTTGGAAGAATGACAGTGAAGCATCTCCTTGGGCCGTGCGGTGTATGGGGCACAGGAGCTCTTCTGGGGGCCCAATCATCTCTTCTGGGGGCCCAATCATGGGGGGCCAAGGAGATGCAGTGGTCTGGACACACATCAGGCCCCTCTTCATTCAGCCTGAAAGGTAAGAATGCAGGTAAGATCCACAGAAATTCCACCAGAAATCAGAAATTCCGAACTAGCCCCGCCCACTTTTGGGGATTTGGGCGTTCGACCCCTTCCGAAGGTCGTAGAAGCTCGAAAATGGTACCAATCGATGCGCAATACCCCACTTGCCAGAAACAAATGCCCTCTCCCACTCTCTACGACCTTCACAAAAAAAGTTATTCAAGAATATCTCCTCGGCTTTTCGGCCATTTGCTACTTCGACCCCTTCCGAAGGTCGTAGGAGCTCGGGGATGGCACCAATCGATCCGCAGGACCCACATTAGTTCAATAGAAACCACTTTCCAAGTCTCTACGACCTTCAGAAAAAAAGTTATTCAAGAATATCTCCTTCTCCAATGTGCTTTCATCCCTAATCCTTACCTTAACCCTAGCTGTTTTAGCGACTTTCTTATTCAGAGGTTCTGGACTTCGATTCTATGCCTAGTCAGGTTCCTTAGACCCTTACCCTAACCACACCACCCCTTGCCTAAACCTAACCCCGCCCACTTTTCAGATTCGCTCGTTCGACCCCTTCCCAAGGTCCTAGAAGCTCGGCGATGGTACCAATCGATCCGCAGTACCCCATTTAGTACAGACAGACGCCCTTTCCAAGTCTCTACGACCTTCACAACAAAAGTTATTCAAGAATATCTCCTCAGCAGGCTATGCTAATGAGGCGGCCTAATTACAATCCCGTTTCTCTCAAATATCTCGGCATAGAAGACACCAAAACTCAAAATTACAGGATATTTACCATCCCAAGAGAGAATTCTCCTCAGAAATGTCATTTTATCACATCAAATTCAAAACCCTAAATTCAGGAAAAACCATGACCAAGGTGAACTCACACACAAGACAAGTGCCCCACAGATCAAACAGCTCATTAGACAAATCTTGGAGAAATCCAAAATCAGTCGCTTGGAAGAATGACAGTGAAGCATCTCCTTGGGCCGTGCGGTGTATGGGGCACAGGAGCTCTTCTGGGGGCCCAATCATCTCTTCTGGGGGCCCAATCATGGGGGGCCAAGGAGATGCAGTGGTCTGGACACACATCAGGCCCCTCTTCATTCAGCCTGAAAGGTAAGAATGCAGGTAAGATCCACAGAAATTCCACCAGAAATCAGAAATTCCGAACTAGCCCCGCCCACTTTTGGGGATTTGGGCGTTCGACCCCTTCCGAAGGTCGTAGAAGCTCGAAAATGGTACCAATCGATGCGCAATACCCCACTTGCCAGAAACAAATGCCCTCTCCCACTCTCTACGACCTTCACAAAAAAAGTTATTCAAGAATATCTCCTCGGCTTTTCGGCCATTTGCTACTTCGACCCCTTCCGAAGGTCGTAGGAGCTCGGGGATGGCACCAATCGATCCGCAGGACCCACATTAGTTCAATAGAAACCACTTTCCAAGTCTCTACGACCTTCAGAAAAAAAGTTATTCAAGAATATCTCCTTCTCCAATGTGCTTTCATCCCTAATCCTTACCTTAACCCTAGCTGTTTTAGCGACTTTCTTATTCAGAGGTTCTGGACTTCGATTCTATGCCTAGTCAGGTTCCTTAGACCCTTACCCTAACCACACCACCCCTTGCCTAAACCTAACCCCGCCCACTTTTCAGATTCGCTCGTTCGACCCCTTCCCAAGGTCCTAGAAGCTCGGCGATGGTACCAATCGATCCGCAGTACCCCATTTAGTACAGACAGACGCCCTTTCCAAGTCTCTACGACCTTCACAACAAAAGTTATTCAAGAATATCTCCTCAGCAGGCTATGCTAATGAGGCGGCCTAATTACAATCCCGTTTCTCTCAAATATCTCGGCATAGAAGACACCAAAACTCAAAATTACAGGATATTTACCATCCCAAGAGAGAATTCTCCTCAGAAATGTCATTTTATCACATCAAATTCAAAACCCTAAATTCAGGAAAAACCATGACCAAGGTGAACTCACACACAAGACAAGTGCCCCACAGATCAAACAGCTCATTAGACAAATCTTGGAGAAATCCAAAATCAGTCGCTTGGAAGAATGAGAGTGAAGCATCTCCTTGGGCCGTGCGGTGTATGGGGCACAGGAGCTCTTCTGGGGGCCCAATCATCTCTTCTGGGGGCCCAATCATGGGGGGCCAAGGAGATGCAGTGGTCTGGACACACATCAGGCCCCTCTTCATTCAGCCTGAAAGGTAAGAATGCAGGTAAGATCCACAGAAATTCCACCAGAAATCAGAAATTCCGAACTAGCCCCGCCCACTTTTGGGGATTTGGGCGTTCGACCCCTTCCGAAGGTCGTAGAAGCTCGAAAATGGTACCAATCGATGCGCAATACCCCACTTGCCAGAAACAAATGCCCTCTCCCACTCTCTACGACCTTCACAAAAAAAGTTATTCAAGAATATCTCCTCGGCTTTTCGGCCATTTGCTACTTCGACCCCTTCCGAAGGTCGTAGGAGCTCGGGGATGGCACCAATCGATCCGCAGGACCCACATTAGTTCAATAGAAACCACTTTCCAAGTCTCTACGACCTTCAGAAAAAAAGTTATTCAAGAATATCTCCTTCTCCAATGTGCTTTCATCCCTAATCCTAACCCTAACCCTAACCCTAACCCTAACCCTAACCCTAACCCTATGCCTAGTCAGGTTCCTTAGACCCTTACCCTAACCACACCACCCCTTGCCTAAACCTAACCCCGCCCACTTTTCAGATTCGCTCGTTCGACCCCTTCCCAAGGTCCTAGAAGCTCGGCGATGGTACCAATCGATCCGCAGTACCCCATTTAGTACAGACAGACGCCCTTTCCAAGTCTCTACGACCTTCACAACAAAAGTTATTCAAGAATATCTCCTCAGCAGGCTATGCTAATGAGGCGGCCTAATTACAATCCCGTTTCTCTCAAATATCTCGGCATAGAAGACACCAAAACTCAAAATTACAGGATATTTACCATCCCAAGAGAGAATTCTCCTCAGAAATGTCATTTTATCACATCAAATTCAAAACCCTAAATTCAGGAAAAACCATGACCAAGGTGAACTCACACACAAGACAAGTGCCCCACAGATCAAACAGCTCATTAGACAAATCTTGGAGAAATCCAAAATCAGTCGCTTGGAAGAATGACAGTGAAGCATCTCCTTGGGCCGTGCGGTGTATGGGGCACAGGAGCTCTTCTGGGGGCCCAATCATCTCTTCTGGGGGCCCAATCATGGGGGGCCAAGGAGATGCAGTGGTCTGGACACACATCAGGCCCCTCTTCATTCAGCCTGAAAGGTAAGAATGCAGGTAAGATCCACAGAAATTCCACCAGAAATCAGAAATTCCGAACTAGCCCCGCCCACTTTTGGGGATTTGGGCGTTCGACCCCTTCCGAAGGTCGTAGAAGCTCGAAAATGGTACCAATCGATGCGCAATACCCCACTTGCCAGAAACAAATGCCCTCTCCCACTCTCTACGACCTTCACAAAAAAAGTTATTCAAGAATATCTCCTCGGCTTTTCGGCCATTTGCTACTTCGACCCCTTCCGAAGGTCGTAGGAGCTCGGGGATGGCACCAATCGATCCGCAGGACCCACATTAGTTCAATAGAAACCACTTTCCAAGTCTCTACGACCTTCAGAAAAAAAGTTATTCAAGAATATCTCCTTCTCCAATGTGCTTTCATCCCTAATCCTAACCCTAACCCTAACCCTAACCCTAACCCTAACCCTAACCCAACAGAGAATTCTCCTCAGAAATGTCATTTTATCACATCAAATTCAAAACCCTAAATTCAGGAAAAACCATGACCAAGGTGAACTCACACACAAGACAAGTGCCCCACAGATCAAACAGCTCATTAGACAAATCTTGGAGAAATCCAAAATCAGTCGCTTGGAAGAATGACAGTGAAGCATCTCCTTGGGCCGTGCGGTGTATGGGGCACAGGAGCTCTTCTGGGGGCCCAATCATGGGGGGCCAAGGAGGCAGTGGTCTGGACACACATCAGGCCCCTCTTCATTCAACCTGAAAGGTAAGAATGCAGGTAAGATCGACACAAATTCCACCAGAAATCAGAAATTCCGAACTAGCCCCTCCCTCTTTTGGGGATTTGGGCGTTCGACCCCTTCCGAAGGTCGTAGAAGCTCGAAAATGGTACCAATCGATGCGCAATACCCCACTTGCCAGAAACAAATGCCCTCTCCCACTCTCTACGACCTTCACAAAAAAAGTTATTCAAGAATATCTCCTCGGGTTTTCGGCCATTCGCTACTTCGACCCCTTCCGAAGGTCGGAGGAGCTCGGGGATGGCACCAATCGATCCGCAGGACCCACATTAGTTCAATAGAAACCACTTTCCAAGTCTCTACGACCTTCAGAAAAAAAGTTATTCAAGAATATCTCCTTCTCCAATGTGCTTTCATCCCTAATCCTTACCTTAACCCTAGCTGTTTTAGCGACTTTCTTATTCAGAGGTTCTGGACTTCGATTCGATGCCTAGTCAGGTTCCTTAGACCCTTACCCTAACCACACCACCCCTTGCCTAAACCTAACCCCGCCCACTTTTCAGATTCGCTCGTTCGACCCCTTCCCAAGGTCCTAGAAGCTCGGGGATGGTACCAATCGATCCGCAGTACCCCGTTTGGTAGAGACAGACGCCCTTTCCAAGTCTCTACGACCTTCACAACAAAAGTTATTCAAGAATATCTCCTCAGCAGGCTATGCTAATGAGGCGGCCTAATTACAATCCCGTTTCTCTCAAATATCTCGGCATAGAAGACACCAAAACTCAAAATTACAGGATATTCACCATCCCAACAGAGAATTCTCCTCAGAAATGTCATTTTATCACATCAAATTCAAAACCCTAAATTCAGGAAAAACCATGACCAAGGTGAACTCACACACAAGACAAGTGCCCCACAGATCAAACAGCTCATTAGACAAATCTTGGAGAAATCCAAAATCAGTCGCTTGGAAGAATGACAGTGAAGCATCTCCTTGGGCCGTGCGGTGTATGGGGCACAGGAGCTCTTCTGGGGGCCCAATCATGGGGGGCCAAGGAGGCAGTGGTCTGGACACACATCAGGCCCCTCTTCATTCAACCTGAAAGGTAAGAATGCAGGTAAGATCGACACAAATTCCACCAGAAATCAGAAATTCCGAACTAGCCCCTCCCTCTTTTGGGGATTTGGGCGTTCGACCCCTTCCGAAGGTCGTAGAAGCTCGAAAATGGTACCAATCGATGCGCAATACCCCACTTGCCAGAAACAAATGCCCTCTCCCACTCTCTACGACCTTCACAAAAAAAGTTATTCAAGAATATCTCCTCGGGTTTTCGGCCATTCGCTACTTCGACCCCTTCCGAAGGTCGGAGGAGCTCGGGGATGGCACCAATCGATCCGCAGGACCCACATTAGTTCAATAGAAACCACTTTCCAAGTCTCTACGACCTTCAGAAAAAAAGTTATTCAAGAATATCTCCTTCTCCAATGTGCTTTCATCCCTAATCCTTACCTTAACCCTAGCTGTTTTAGCGACTTTCTTATTCAGAGGTTCTGGACTTCGATTCGATGCCTAGTCAGGTTCCTTAGACCCTTACCCTAACCACACCACCCCTTGCCTAAACCTAACCCCGCCCACTTTTCAGATTCGCTCGTTCGACCCCTTCCCAAGGTCCTAGAAGCTCGGGGATGGTACCAATCGATCCGCAGTACCCCGTTTGGTAGAGACAGACGCCCTTTCCAAGTCTCTACGACCTTCACAACAAAAGTTATTCAAGAATATCTCCTCAGCAGGCTATGCTAATGAGGCGGCCTAATTACAATCCCGTTTCTCTCAAATATCTCGGCATAGAAGACACCAAAACTCAAAATTACAGGATATTCACCATCCCAACAGAGAATTCTCCTCAGAAATGTCATTTTATCACATCAAATTCAAAACCCTAAATTCAGGAAAAACCATGACCAAGGTGAACTCACACACAAGACAAGTGCCCCACAGATCAAACAGCTCATTAGACAAATCTTGGAGAAATCCAAAATCAGTCGCTTGGAAGAATGACAGTGAAGCATCTCCTTGGGCCGTGCGGTGTATGGGGCACAGGAGCTCTTCTGGGGGCCCAATCATGGGGGGCCAAGGAGGCAGTGGTCTGGACACACATCAGGCCCCTCTTCATTCAACCTGAAAGGTAAGAATGCAGGTAAGATCGACACAAATTCCACCAGAAATCAGAAATTCCGAACTAGCCCCTCCCTCTTTTGGGGATTTGGGCGTTCGACCCCTTCCGAAGGTCGTAGAAGCTCGAAAATGGTACCAATCGATGCGCAATACCCCACTTGCCAGAAACAAATGCCCTCTCCCACTCTCTACGACCTTCACAAAAAAAGTTATTCAAGAATATCTCCTCGGGTTTTCGGCCATTCGCTACTTCGACCCCTTCCGAAGGTCGGAGGAGCTCGGGGATGGCACCAATCGATCCGCAGGACCCACATTAGTTCAATAGAAACCACTTTCCAAGTCTCTACGACCTTCAGAAAAAAAGTTATTCAAGAATATCTCCTTCTCCAATGTGCTTTCATCCCTAATCCTAACCCTAACCCTAACCCTAACCCTAACCCTAACCCTAACCCTAACAAATGCCCTCTCCCACTCTCTACGACCTTCACAAAAAAAGTTATTCAAGAATATCTCCTCGGGTTTTCGGCCATTCGCTACTTCGACCCCTTCCGAAGGTCGGAGGAGCTCGGGGATGGCACCAATCGATCCGCAGGACCCACATTAGTTCAATAGAAACCACTTTCCAAGTCTCTACGACCTTCAGAAAAAAAGTTATTCAAGAATATCTCCTTCTCCAATGTGCTTTCATCCCTAATCCTTACCCTAACCCTAGCTGTTTTAGCGACTTTCTTATTCAGAGGTTCTGGACTTCGATTCGATGCCTAGTCAGGTTCCTTAGACCCTTACCCTAACCACACCACCCCTTGCCTAAACCTAACCCCGCCCACTTTTCAGATTCGCTCGTTCGACCCCTTCCCAAGGTCCTAGAAGCTCGGGGATGGTACCAATCGATCCGCAGTACCCCGTTTGGTAGAGACAGACGCCCTTTCCAAGTCTCTACGACCTTCACAACAAAAGTTATTCAAGAATATCTCCTCAGCAGGCTATGCTAATGAGGCGGCCTAATTACAATCCCGTTTCTCTCAAATATCTCGGCATAGAAGACACCAAAACTCAAAATTACAGGATATTCACCATCCCAACAGAGAATTCTCCTCAGAAATGTCATTTTATCACATCAAATTCAAAACCCTAAATTCAGGAAAAACCATGACCAAGGTGAACTCACACACAAGACAAGTGCCCCACAGATCAAACAGCTCATTAGACAAATCTTGGAGAAATCCAAAATCAGTCGCTTGGAAGAATGACAGTGAAGCATCTCCTTGGGCCGTGCGGTGTATGGGGCACAGGAGCTCTTCTGGGGGCCCAATCATGGGGGGCCAAGGAGGCAGTGGTCTGGACACACATCAGGCCCCTCTTCATTCAACCTGAAAGGTAAGAATGCAGGTAAGATCGACACAAATTCCACCAGAAATCAGAAATTCCGAACTAGCCCCTCCCTCTTTTGGGGATTTGGGCGTTCGACCCCTTCCGAAGGTCGTAGAAGCTCGAAAATGGTACCAATCGATGCGCAATACCCCACTTGCCAGAAACAAATGCCCTCTCCCACTCTCTACGACCTTCACAACAAAAGTTATTCAAGAATATCTCCTCAGCAGGCTATGCTAATGAGGCGGCCTAATTACAATCCCGTTTCTCTCAAATATCTCGGCATAGAAGACACCAAAACTCAAAATTACAGGATATTCACCATCCCAACAGAGAATTCTCCTCAGAAATGTCATTTTATCACATCAAATTCAAAACCCTAAATTCAGGAAAAACCATGACCAAGGTGAACTCACACACAAGACAAGTGCCCCACAGATCAAACAGCTCATTAGACAAATCTTGGAGAAATCCAAAATCAGTCGCTTGGAAGAATGACAGTGAAGCATCTCCTTGGGCCGTGCGGTGTATGGGGCACAGGAGCTCTTCTGGGGGCCCAATCATGGGGGGCCAAGGAGGCAGTGGTCTGGACACACATCAGGCCCCTCTTCATTCAACCTGAAAGGTAAGAATGCAGGTAAGATCGACACAAATTCCACCAGAAATCAGAAATTCCGAACTAGCCCCTCCCTCTTTTGGGGATTTGGGCGTTCGACCCCTTCCGAAGGTCGTAGAAGCTCGAAAATGGTACCAATCGATGCGCAATACCCCACTTGCCAGAAACAAATGCCCTCTCCCACTCTCTACGACCTTCACAAAAAAAGTTATTCAAGAATATCTCCTCGGGTTTTCGGCCATTCGCTACTTCGACCCCTTCCGAAGGTCGGAGGAGCTCGGGGATGGCACCAATCGATCCGCAGGACCCACATTAGTTCAATAGAAACCACTTTCCAAGTCTCTACGACCTTCAGAAAAAAAGTTATTCAAGAATATCTCCTTCTCCAATGTGCTTTCATCCCTAATCCTAACCCTAACCCTAACCCTAACCCTAACCCTAACCCTAACCCATAAAAGCAGCCAAAATGTTAAAGAAACCTGGAATGAAAGGAATTAACGGACCCAGGACCCGGTTTCTTACACCCCATACTTACCTCTTACCTTCACCCTTACCCCCATCCCATTTTGGTTCAGGGCACGATGCCATTGGAAAATAATAAATGCTGTTTGTAGTTGATATGGAGAGTAATTTAACTCAGGACCACACTAAATTTAATTTGAACCTATACAAACCACACCAATTTGGATTCCCTTAGTCAGTAGTTATGACCACATAGTCATCAATATCCCTAATCAGGGTCCCACTACCCTAACCCTAACCATAGGGACCCCCTACCTAAACCTAACCTTTGACCCCTGGACAGAACGAGTGACCTGAGACATCTCACCTAACTCCTTTGAGATTATTGACCAAAAACATAGATTCCACAACCAGTTGGTTTGCAACTCTTTAATTTTGGGCAAGTACAGTACAGGAAGAAAGACCTAAATAGGCAGTAAGACCTCAGAGAGAAGGCAATTAATTCCCTGGTATACCCCACCCAACTGTGTTTAATATTTAGAGGACAAGAGATCCCTATAGGTGTGTGATTGGAGCCTATTTTAATGGAATTGATGGAAAAGGAGTATGGGAATGAGTGCTTGTTGGAGTGCTGTGTTTCGGAGGGACAAGGAAATTTCACCAGGGGGAGGAGCTAGATGGGCTATATAAATGATTGCAACTCCTTGGCCAGTCTCAGACAAGACAAAATGCCTCATGGAGCAAGATCAGGGACAAGCTCTCCCAGAGACCCACCATGGGGATGACTTACCTCTTAATTCGACCTGACCTACTTACCTGCCCTAGCCTGATGAAGATAAACAAATTTCGAAACGTCGCGACAGGGCCTACGGACTTTAAGCAAAAATGACAAATTGTACTTACCTGACTAAGCCATTTACCCTCCCTCGGCTGAGCGGAGAGACTCAAGACATATTTGTAAATTTGTATATAGTTCATTGGATGTTTATTTAGCTGTAATTACAACATGTTTAACACAACTGTAAAAATCAGTGTGTTATTACGACATCATTAGGATTTACTTACGGTTATTTTACCACAGTGTGTTTCACATACCTGTAAAAAATCAGGGTGTTGTTACAACACTTTTATTGGATATTTATGGTTATTTTACCAAGTGAGGGGCATCCCATGTCCCAGGAGGGCCCGTGCATAACGTTTGACCTGACTTGTCGGGTCAACGGATATTACCGTTTTCACCTAACCCTGGCCAGTGCCGCCTGGGACAATTAATGGGATGCCCCTCTAAAAATCACTACTTACCTATTACTTCCAATAGTGGGGAATCGACTCCCATAAAAGCAGCCAAAATGTTAAAGAAACCTGGAATGAAAGGAATTAACGGACCCAGGACCCGGTTTCTTACACCCCATACTTACCTCTTACCTTCACCCTTACCCCCATCCCATTTTGGTTCAGGGCACGATGCCATTGGAAAATAATAAATGCTGTTTGTAGTTGATATGGAGAGTAATTTAACTCAGGACCACACTAAATTTAATTTGAACCTATACAAACCACACCAATTTGGATTCCCTTAGTCAGTAGTTATGACCACATAGTCATCAATATCCCTAATCAGGGTCCCACTACCCTAACCCTAACCATAGGGACCCCCTACCTAAACCTAACCTTTGACCCCTGGACAGAACGAGTGACCTGAGACATCTCACCTAACTCCTTTGAGATTATTGACCAAAAACATAGATTCCACAACCAGTTGGTTTGCAACTCTTTAATTTTGGGCAAGTACAGTACAGGAAGAAAGACCTAAATAGGCAGTAAGACCTCAGAGAGAAGGCAATTAATTCCCTGGTATACCCCACCCAACTGTGTTTAATATTTAGAGGACAAGAGATCCCTATAGGTGTGTGATTGGAGCCTATTTTAATGGAATTGATGGAAAAGGAGTATGGGAATGAGTGCTTGTTGGAGTGCTGTGTTTCGGAGGGACAAGGAAATTTCACCAGGGGGAGGAGCTAGATGGGCTATATAAATGATTGCAACTCCTTGGCCAGTCTCAGACAAGACAAAATGCCTCATGGAGCAAGATCAGGGACAAGCTCTCCCAGAGACCCACCATGGGGATGACTTACCTCTTAATTCGACCTGACCTACTTACCTGCCCTAGCCTGATGAAGATAAACAAATTTCGAAACGTCGCGACAGGGCCTACGGACTTTAAGCAAAAATGACAAATTGTACTTACCTGACTAAGCCATTTACCCTCCCTCGGCTGAGCGGAGAGACTCAAGACATATTTGTAAATTTGTATATAGTTCATTGGATGTTTATTTAGCTGTAATTACAACATGTTTAACACAACTGTAAAAATCAGTGTGTTATTACGACATCATTAGGATTTACTTACGGTTATTTTACCACAGTGTGTTTCACATACCTGTAAAAAATCAGGGTGTTGTTACAACACTTTTATTGGATATTTATGGTTATTTTACCAAGTGAGGGGCATCCCATGTCCCAGGAGGGCCCGTGCATAACGTTTGACCTGACTTGTCGGGTCAACGGATATTACCGTTTTCACCTAACCCTGGCCAGTGCCGCCTGGGACAATTAATGGGATGCCCCTCTAAAAATCACTACTTACCTATTACTTCCAATAGTGGGGAATCGACTCCCATAAAAGCAGCCAAAATGTTAAAGAAACCTGGAATGAAAGGAATTAACGGACCCAGGACCCGGTTTCTTACACCCCATACTTACCTCTTACCTTCACCCTTACCCCCATCCCATTTTGGTTCAGGGCACGATGCCATTGGAAAATAATAAATGCTGTTTGTAGTTGATATGGAGAGTAATTTAACTCAGGACCACACTAAATTTAATTTGAACCTATACAAACCACACCAATTTGGATTCCCTTAGTCAGTAGTTATGACCACATAGTCATCAATATCCCTAATCAGGGTCCCACTACCCTAACCCTAACCATAGGGACCCCCTACCTAAACCTAACCTTTGACCCCTGGACAGAACGAGTGACCTGAGACATCTCACCTAACTCCTTTGAGATTATTGACCAAAAACATAGATTCCACAACCAGTTGGTTTGCAACTCTTTAATTTTGGGCAAGTACAGTACAGGAAGAAAGACCTAAATAGGCAGTAAGACCTCAGAGAGAAGGCAATTAATTCCCTGGTATACCCCACCCAACTGTGTTTAATATTTAGAGGACAAGAGATCCCTATAGGTGTGTGATTGGAGCCTATTTTAATGGAATTGATGGAAAAGGAGTATGGGAATGAGTGCTTGTTGGAGTGCTGTGTTTCGGAGGGACAAGGAAATTTCACCAGGGGGAGGAGCTAGATGGGCTATATAAATGATTGCAACTCCTTGGCCAGTCTCAGACAAGACAAAATGCCTCATGGAGCAAGATCAGGGACAAGCTCTCCCAGAGACCCACCATGGGGATGACTTACCTCTTAATTCGACCTGACCTACTTACCTGCCCTAGCCTGATGAAGATAAACAAATTTCGAAACGTCGCGACAGGGCCTACGGACTTTAAGCAAAAATGACAAATTGTACTTACCTGACTAAGCCATTTACCCTCCCTCGGCTGAGCGGAGAGACTCAAGACATATTTGTAAATTTGTATATAGTTCATTGGATGTTTATTTAGCTGTAATTACAACATGTTTAACACAACTGTAAAAATCAGTGTGTTATTACGACATCATTAGGATTTACTTACGGTTATTTTACCACAGTGTGTTTCACATACCTGTAAAAAATCAGGGTGTTGTTACAACACTTTTATTGGATATTTATGGTTATTTTACCAAGTGAGGGGCATCCCATGTCCCAGGAGGGCCCGTGCATAACGTTTGACCTGACTTGTCGGGTCAACGGATATTACCGTTTTCACCTAACCCTGGCCAGTGCCGCCTGGGACAATTAATGGGATGCCCCTCTAAAAATCACTACTTACCTATTACTTCCAATAGTGGGGAATCGACTCCCATAAAAGCAGCCAAAATGTTAAAGAAACCTGGAATGAAAGGAATTAACGGACCCAGGACCCGGTTTCTTACACCCCATACTTACCTCTTACCTTCACCCTTACCCCCATCCCATTTTGGTTCAGGGCACGATGCCATTGGAAAATAATAAATGCTGTTTGTAGTTGATATGGAGAGTAATTTAACTCAGGACCACACTAAATTTAATTTGAACCTATACAAACCACACCAATTTGGATTCCCTTAGTCAGTAGTTATGACCACATAGTCATCAATATCCCTAATCAGGGTCCCACTACCCTAACCCTAACCATAGGGACCCCCTACCTAAACCTAACCTTTGACCCCTGGACAGAACGAGTGACCTGAGACATCTCACCTAACTCCTTTGAGATTATTGACCAAAAACATAGATTCCACAACCAGTTGGTTTGCAACTCTTTAATTTTGGGCAAGTACAGTACAGGAAGAAAGACCTAAATAGGCAGTAAGACCTCAGAGAGAAGGCAATTAATTCCCTGGTATACCCCACCCAACTGTGTTTAATATTTAGAGGACAAGAGATCCCTATAGGTGTGTGATTGGAGCCTATTTTAATGGAATTGATGGAAAAGGAGTATGGGAATGAGTGCTTGTTGGAGTGCTGTGTTTCGGAGGGACAAGGAAATTTCACCAGGGGGAGGAGCTAGATGGGCTATATAAATGATTGCAACTCCTTGGCCAGTCTCAGACAAGACAAAATGCCTCATGGAGCAAGATCAGGGACAAGCTCTCCCAGAGACCCACCATGGGGATGACTTACCTCTTAATTCGACCTGACCTACTTACCTGCCCTAGCCTGATGAAGATAAACAAATTTCGAAACGTCGCGACAGGGCCTACGGACTTTAAGCAAAAATGACAAATTGTACTTACCTGACTAAGCCATTTACCCTCCCTCGGCTGAGCGGAGAGACTCAAGACATATTTGTAAATTTGTATATAGTTCATTGGATGTTTATTTAGCTGTAATTACAACATGTTTAACACAACTGTAAAAATCAGTGTGTTATTACGACATCATTAGGATTTACTTACGGTTATTTTACCACAGTGTGTTTCACATACCTGTAAAAAATCAGGGTGTTGTTACAACACTTTTATTGGATATTTATGGTTATTTTACCAAGTGAGGGGCATCCCATGTCCCAGGAGGGCCCGTGCATAACGTTTGACCTGACTTGTCGGGTCAACGGATATTACCGTTTTCACCTAACCCTGGCCAGTGCCGCCTGGGACAATTAATGGGATGCCCCTCTAAAAATCACTACTTACCTATTACTTCCAATAGTGGGGAATCGACTCCCATAAAAGCAGCCAAAATGTTAAAGAAACCTGGAATGAAAGGAATTAACGGACCCAGGACCCGGTTTCTTACACCCCATACTTACCTCTTACCTTCACCCTTACCCCCATCCCATTTTGGTTCAGGGCACGATGCCATTGGAAAATAATAAATGCTGTTTGTAGTTGATATGGAGAGTAATTTAACTCAGGACCACACTAAATTTAATTTGAACCTATACAAACCACACCAATTTGGATTCCCTTAGTCAGTAGTTATGACCACATAGTCATCAATATCCCTAATCAGGGTCCCACTACCCTAACCCTAACCATAGGGACCCCCTACCTAAACCTAACCTTTGACCCCTGGACAGAACGAGTGACCTGAGACATCTCACCTAACTCCTTTGAGATTATTGACCAAAAACATAGATTCCACAACCAGTTGGTTTGCAACTCTTTAATTTTGGGCAAGTACAGTACAGGAAGAAAGACCTAAATAGGCAGTAAGACCTCAGAGAGAAGGCAATTAATTCCCTGGTATACCCCACCCAACTGTGTTTAATATTTAGAGGACAAGAGATCCCTATAGGTGTGTGATTGGAGCCTATTTTAATGGAATTGATGGAAAAGGAGTATGGGAATGAGTGCTTGTTGGAGTGCTGTGTTTCGGAGGGACAAGGAAATTTCACCAGGGGGAGGAGCTAGATGGGCTATATAAATGATTGCAACTCCTTGGCCAGTCTCAGACAAGACAAAATGCCTCATGGAGCAAGATCAGGGACAAGCTCTCCCAGAGACCCACCATGGGGATGACTTACCTCTTAATTCGACCTGACCTACTTACCTGCCCTAGCCTGATGAAGATAAACAAATTTCGAAACGTCGCGACAGGGCCTACGGACTTTAAGCAAAAATGACAAATTGTACTTACCTGACTAAGCCATTTACCCTCCCTCGGCTGAGCGGAGAGACTCAAGACATATTTGTAAATTTGTATATAGTTCATTGGATGTTTATTTAGCTGTAATTACAACATGTTTAACACAACTGTAAAAATCAGTGTGTTATTACGACATCATTAGGATTTACTTACGGTTATTTTACCACAGTGTGTTTCACATACCTGTAAAAAATCAGGGTGTTGTTACAACACTTTTATTGGATATTTATGGTTATTTTACCAAGTGAGGGGCATCCCATGTCCCAGGAGGGCCCGTGCATAACGTTTGACCTGACTTGTCGGGTCAACGGATATTACCGTTTTCACCTAACCCTGGCCAGTGCCGCCTGGGACAATTAATGGGATGCCCCTCTAAAAATCACTACTTACCTATTACTTCCAATAGTGGGGAATCGACTCCCATAAAAGCAGCCAAAATGTTAAAGAAACCTGGAATGAAAGGAATTAACGGACCCAGGACCCGGTTTCTTACACCCCATACTTACCTCTTACCTTCACCCTTACCCCCATCCCATTTTGGTTCAGGGCACGATGCCATTGGAAAATAATAAATGCTGTTTGTAGTTGATATGGAGAGTAATTTAACTCAGGACCACACTAAATTTAATTTGAACCTATACAAACCACACCAATTTGGATTCCCTTAGTCAGTAGTTATGACCACATAGTCATCAATATCCCTAATCAGGGTCCCACTACCCTAACCCTAACCATAGGGACCCCCTACCTAAACCTAACCTTTGACCCCTGGACAGAACGAGTGACCTGAGACATCTCACCTAACTCCTTTGAGATTATTGACCAAAAACATAGATTCCACAACCAGTTGGTTTGCAACTCTTTAATTTTGGGCAAGTACAGTACAGGAAGAAAGACCTAAATAGGCAGTAAGACCTCAGAGAGAAGGCAATTAATTCCCTGGTATACCCCACCCAACTGTGTTTAATATTTAGAGGACAAGAGATCCCTATAGGTGTGTGATTGGAGCCTATTTTAATGGAATTGATGGAAAAGGAGTATGGGAATGAGTGCTTGTTGGAGTGCTGTGTTTCGGAGGGACAAGGAAATTTCACCAGGGGGAGGAGCTAGATGGGCTATATAAATGATTGCAACTCCTTGGCCAGTCTCAGACAAGACAAAATGCCTCATGGAGCAAGATCAGGGACAAGCTCTCCCAGAGACCCACCATGGGGATGACTTACCTCTTAATTCGACCTGACCTACTTACCTGCCCTAGCCTGATGAAGATAAACAAATTTCGAAACGTCGCGACAGGGCCTACGGACTTTAAGCAAAAATGACAAATTGTACTTACCTGACTAAGCCATTTACCCTCCCTCGGCTGAGCGGAGAGACTCAAGACATATTTGTAAATTTGTATATAGTTCATTGGATGTTTATTTAGCTGTAATTACAACATGTTTAACACAACTGTAAAAATCAGTGTGTTATTACGACATCATTAGGATTTACTTACGGTTATTTTACCACAGTGTGTTTCACATACCTGTAAAAAATCAGGGTGTTGTTACAACACTTTTATTGGATATTTATGGTTATTTTACCAAGTGAGGGGCATCCCATGTCCCAGGAGGGCCCGTGCATAACGTTTGACCTGACTTGTCGGGTCAACGGATATTACCGTTTTCACCTAACCCTGGCCAGTGCCGCCTGGGACAATTAATGGGATGCCCCTCTAAAAATCACTACTTACCTATTACTTCCAATAGTGGGGAATCGACTCCCATAAAAGCAGCCAAAATGTTAAAGAAACCTGGAATGAAAGGAATTAACGGACCCAGGACCCGGTTTCTTACACCCCATACTTACCTCTTACCTTCACCCTTACCCCCATCCCATTTTGGTTCAGGGCACGATGCCATTGGAAAATAATAAATGCTGTTTGTAGTTGATATGGAGAGTAATTTAACTCAGGACCACACTAAATTTAATTTGAACCTATACAAACCACACCAATTTGGATTCCCTTAGTCAGTAGTTATGACCACATAGTCATCAATATCCCTAATCAGGGTCCCACTACCCTAACCCTAACCATAGGGACCCCCTACCTAAACCTAACCTTTGACCCCTGGACAGAACGAGTGACCTGAGACATCTCACCTAACTCCTTTGAGATTATTGACCAAAAACATAGATTCCACAACCAGTTGGTTTGCAACTCTTTAATTTTGGGCAAGTACAGTACAGGAAGAAAGACCTAAATAGGCAGTAAGACCTCAGAGAGAAGGCAATTAATTCCCTGGTATACCCCACCCAACTGTGTTTAATATTTAGAGGACAAGAGATCCCTATAGGTGTGTGATTGGAGCCTATTTTAATGGAATTGATGGAAAAGGAGTATGGGAATGAGTGCTTGTTGGAGTGCTGTGTTTCGGAGGGACAAGGAAATTTCACCAGGGGGAGGAGCTAGATGGGCTATATAAATGATTGCAACTCCTTGGCCAGTCTCAGACAAGACAAAATGCCTCATGGAGCAAGATCAGGGACAAGCTCTCCCAGAGACCCACCATGGGGATGACTTACCTCTTAATTCGACCTGACCTACTTACCTGCCCTAGCCTGATGAAGATAAACAAATTTCGAAACGTCGCGACAGGGCCTACGGACTTTAAGCAAAAATGACAAATTGTACTTACCTGACTAAGCCATTTACCCTCCCTCGGCTGAGCGGAGAGACTCAAGACATATTTGTAAATTTGTATATAGTTCATTGGATGTTTATTTAGCTGTAATTACAACATGTTTAACACAACTGTAAAAATCAGTGTGTTATTACGACATCATTAGGATTTACTTACGGTTATTTTACCACAGTGTGTTTCACATACCTGTAAAAAATCAGGGTGTTGTTACAACACTTTTATTGGATATTTATGGTTATTTTACCAAGTGAGGGGCATCCCATGTCCCAGGAGGGCCCGTGCATAACGTTTGACCTGACTTGTCGGGTCAACGGATATTACCGTTTTCACCTAACCCTGGCCAGTGCCGCCTGGGACAATTAATGGGATGCCCCTCTAAAAATCACTACTTACCTATTACTTCCAATAGTGGGGAATCGACTCCCATAAAAGCAGCCAAAATGTTAAAGAAACCTGGAATGAAAGGAATTAACGGACCCAGGACCCGGTTTCTTACACCCCATACTTACCTCTTACCTTCACCCTTACCCCCATCCCATTTTGGTTCAGGGCACGATGCCATTGGAAAATAATAAATGCTGTTTGTAGTTGATATGGAGAGTAATTTAACTCAGGACCACACTAAATTTAATTTGAACCTATACAAACCACACCAATTTGGATTCCCTTAGTCAGTAGTTATGACCACATAGTCATCAATATCCCTAATCAGGGTCCCACTACCCTAACCCTAACCATAGGGACCCCCTACCTAAACCTAACCTTTGACCCCTGGACAGAACGAGTGACCTGAGACATCTCACCTAACTCCTTTGAGATTATTGACCAAAAACATAGATTCCACAACCAGTTGGTTTGCAACTCTTTAATTTTGGGCAAGTACAGTACAGGAAGAAAGACCTAAATAGGCAGTAAGACCTCAGAGAGAAGGCAATTAATTCCCTGGTATACCCCACCCAACTGTGTTTAATATTTAGAGGACAAGAGATCCCTATAGGTGTGTGATTGGAGCCTATTTTAATGGAATTGATGGAAAAGGAGTATGGGAATGAGTGCTTGTTGGAGTGCTGTGTTTCGGAGGGACAAGGAAATTTCACCAGGGGGAGGAGCTAGATGGGCTATATAAATGATTGCAACTCCTTGGCCAGTCTCAGACAAGACAAAATGCCTCATGGAGCAAGATCAGGGACAAGCTCTCCCAGAGACCCACCATGGGGATGACTTACCTCTTAATTCGACCTGACCTACTTACCTGCCCTAGCCTGATGAAGATAAACAAATTTCGAAACGTCGCGACAGGGCCTACGGACTTTAAGCAAAAATGACAAATTGTACTTACCTGACTAAGCCATTTACCCTCCCTCGGCTGAGCGGAGAGACTCAAGACATATTTGTAAATTTGTATATAGTTCATTGGATGTTTATTTAGCTGTAATTACAACATGTTTAACACAACTGTAAAAATCAGTGTGTTATTACGACATCATTAGGATTTACTTACGGTTATTTTACCACAGTGTGTTTCACATACCTGTAAAAAATCAGGGTGTTGTTACAACACTTTTATTGGATATTTATGGTTATTTTACCAAGTGAGGGGCATCCCATGTCCCAGGAGGGCCCGTGCATAACGTTTGACCTGACTTGTCGGGTCAACGGATATTACCGTTTTCACCTAACCCTGGCCAGTGCCGCCTGGGACAATTAATGGGATGCCCCTCTAAAAATCACTACTTACCTATTACTTCCAATAGTGGGGAATCGACTCCCATAAAAGCAGCCAAAATGTTAAAGAAACCTGGAATGAAAGGAATTAACGGACCCAGGACCCGGTTTCTTACACCCCATACTTACCTCTTACCTTCACCCTTACCCCCATCCCATTTTGGTTCAGGGCACGATGCCATTGGAAAATAATAAATGCTGTTTGTAGTTGATATGGAGAGTAATTTAACTCAGGACCACACTAAATTTAATTTGAACCTATACAAACCACACCAATTTGGATTCCCTTAGTCAGTAGTTATGACCACATAGTCATCAATATCCCTAATCAGGGTCCCACTACCCTAACCCTAACCATAGGGACCCCCTACCTAAACCTAACCTTTGACCCCTGGACAGAACGAGTGACCTGAGACATCTCACCTAACTCCTTTGAGATTATTGACCAAAAACATAGATTCCACAACCAGTTGGTTTGCAACTCTTTAATTTTGGGCAAGTACAGTACAGGAAGAAAGACCTAAATAGGCAGTAAGACCTCAGAGAGAAGGCAATTAATTCCCTGGTATACCCCACCCAACTGTGTTTAATATTTAGAGGACAAGAGATCCCTATAGGTGTGTGATTGGAGCCTATTTTAATGGAATTGATGGAAAAGGAGTATGGGAATGAGTGCTTGTTGGAGTGCTGTGTTTCGGAGGGACAAGGAAATTTCACCAGGGGGAGGAGCTAGATGGGCTATATAAATGATTGCAACTCCTTGGCCAGTCTCAGACAAGACAAAATGCCTCATGGAGCAAGATCAGGGACAAGCTCTCCCAGAGACCCACCATGGGGATGACTTACCTCTTAATTCGACCTGACCTACTTACCTGCCCTAGCCTGATGAAGATAAACAAATTTCGAAACGTCGCGACAGGGCCTACGGACTTTAAGCAAAAATGACAAATTGTACTTACCTGACTAAGCCATTTACCCTCCCTCGGCTGAGCGGAGAGACTCAAGACATATTTGTAAATTTGTATATAGTTCATTGGATGTTTATTTAGCTGTAATTACAACATGTTTAACACAACTGTAAAAATCAGTGTGTTATTACGACATCATTAGGATTTACTTACGGTTATTTTACCACAGTGTGTTTCACATACCTGTAAAAAATCAGGGTGTTGTTACAACACTTTTATTGGATATTTATGGTTATTTTACCAAGTGAGGGGCATCCCATGTCCCAGGAGGGCCCGTGCATAACGTTTGACCTGACTTGTCGGGTCAACGGATATTACCGTTTTCACCTAACCCTGGCCAGTGCCGCCTGGGACAATTAATGGGATGCCCCTCTAAAAATCACTACTTACCTATTACTTCCAATAGTGGGGAATCGACTCCCATAAAAGCAGCCAAAATGTTAAAGAAACCTGGAATGAAAGGAATTAACGGACCCAGGACCCGGTTTCTTACACCCCATACTTACCTCTTACCTTCACCCTTACCCCCATCCCATTTTGGTTCAGGGCACGATGCCATTGGAAAATAATAAATGCTGTTTGTAGTTGATATGGAGAGTAATTTAACTCAGGACCACACTAAATTTAATTTGAACCTATACAAACCACACCAATTTGGATTCCCTTAGTCAGTAGTTATGACCACATAGTCATCAATATCCCTAATCAGGGTCCCACTACCCTAACCCTAACCATAGGGACCCCCTACCTAAACCTAACCTTTGACCCCTGGACAGAACGAGTGACCTGAGACATCTCACCTAACTCCTTTGAGATTATTGACCAAAAACATAGATTCCACAACCAGTTGGTTTGCAACTCTTTAATTTTGGGCAAGTACAGTACAGGAAGAAAGACCTAAATAGGCAGTAAGACCTCAGAGAGAAGGCAATTAATTCCCTGGTATACCCCACCCAACTGTGTTTAATATTTAGAGGACAAGAGATCCCTATAGGTGTGTGATTGGAGCCTATTTTAATGGAATTGATGGAAAAGGAGTATGGGAATGAGTGCTTGTTGGAGTGCTGTGTTTCGGAGGGACAAGGAAATTTCACCAGGGGGAGGAGCTAGATGGGCTATATAAATGATTGCAACTCCTTGGCCAGTCTCAGACAAGACAAAATGCCTCATGGAGCAAGATCAGGGACAAGCTCTCCCAGAGACCCACCATGGGGATGACTTACCTCTTAATTCGACCTGACCTACTTACCTGCCCTAGCCTGATGAAGATAAACAAATTTCGAAACGTCGCGACAGGGCCTACGGACTTTAAGCAAAAATGACAAATTGTACTTACCTGACTAAGCCATTTACCCTCCCTCGGCTGAGCGGAGAGACTCAAGACATATTTGTAAATTTGTATATAGTTCATTGGATGTTTATTTAGCTGTAATTACAACATGTTTAACACAACTGTAAAAATCAGTGTGTTATTACGACATCATTAGGATTTACTTACGGTTATTTTACCACAGTGTGTTTCACATACCTGTAAAAAATCAGGGTGTTGTTACAACACTTTTATTGGATATTTATGGTTATTTTACCAAGTGAGGGGCATCCCATGTCCCAGGAGGGCCCGTGCATAACGTTTGACCTGACTTGTCGGGTCAACGGATATTACCGTTTTCACCTAACCCTGGCCAGTGCCGCCTGGGACAATTAATGGGATGCCCCTCTAAAAATCACTACTTACCTATTACTTCCAATAGTGGGGAATCGACTCCCATAAAAGCAGCCAAAATGTTAAAGAAACCTGGAATGAAAGGAATTAACGGACCCAGGACCCGGTTTCTTACACCCCATACTTACCTCTTACCTTCACCCTTACCCCCATCCCATTTTGGTTCAGGGCACGATGCCATTGGAAAATAATAAATGCTGTTTGTAGTTGATATGGAGAGTAATTTAACTCAGGACCACACTAAATTTAATTTGAACCTATACAAACCACACCAATTTGGATTCCCTTAGTCAGTAGTTATGACCACATAGTCATCAATATCCCTAATCAGGGTCCCACTACCCTAACCCCTAACCATAGGGACCCCCCTACCTAAACCTAACCTTTGACCCCTGGACAGAACGAGTGACCTGAGACATCTCACCTAACTCCTTTGAGATTATTGACCAAAAAACATAGATTCCACAACCAGTTGGTTTGCAACTCTTTAATTTTGGGCAAGTACAGTACAGGAAGAAAGACCTAAATAGGCAGTAAGACCTCAGAGAGAAGGCAATTAATTCCCTGGTATACCCCACCCAACTGTGTTTAATATTTAGAGGACAAGAGATCCCTATAGGTGTGTGATTGGAGCCTATTTTAATGGAATTGATGGAAAAGGAGTATGGGAATGAGTGCTTGTTGGAGTGCTGTGTTTCGGAGGGACAAGGAAATTTTCACCCAGGGGGAGGAGCTAGATGGGCTATATAAATGATTGCAACTCCTTGGCCAGTCTCAGACAAGACAAAATGCCTCATGGAGCAAGATCAGGGACAAGCTCTCCCAGAGGACCCACCATGGGGATGACTTACCTCTTAATTCGACCTGACCTACTTACCTGCCCTAGCCTGATGAAGATAAACAAATTTCGAAACGTCGCGACAGGGCCTACGGACTTTAAGCAAAAATGACAAATTGTACTTACCTGACTAAGCCATTTACCCTCCCTCGGCTGAGCGGAGAGACTCAAGACATATTTGTAAATTTGTATATAGTTCATTGGATGTTTATTTAGCTGTAATTACAACATGTTTAACACAACTGTAAAAATCAGTGTGTTATTACGACATCATTAGGATTTACTTACGGTTATTTTACCACAGTGTGTTTCACATACCTGTAAAAAATCAGGGTGTTGTTACAACACTTTTATTGGATATTTATGGTTATTTTACCAAGTGAGGGGCATCCCATGTCCCAGGAGGGGCCCGTGCATAACGTTTGACCTGACTTGTCGGGTCAACGGATATTACCGTTTTCACCTAACCCTGGCCAGTGCCGCCTGGGACAATTAATGGGATGCCCCTCTAAAAATCACTACTTACCTATTACTTCCAATAGTGGGGAATCGACTCCCATAAAAGCAGCCAAAATGTTAAAGAAACCTGGAATGAAAGGAATTAACGGACCCAGGACCCGGTTTCTTACACCCCATACTTACCTCTTACCTTCACCCTTACCCCCATCCCATTTTGGTTCAGGGCACGATGCCATTGGAAAATAATAAATGCTGTTTGTAGTTGATATGGAGAGTAATTTAACTCAGGACCACACTAAATTTAATTTGAACCTATACAAACCACACCAATTTGGATTCCTTAGTCAGTAGTTATGACCACATAGTCATCAATATCCCTAATCAGGGTCCCACTACCCTAACCCTAACCATAGGGACCCCCTACCTAAACCTAACCTTTGACCCCCTGGACAGAACGAGTGACCTGAGACATCTCACCTAACTCCTTTGAGATTATTGACCAAAAACATAGATTCCACAACCAGTTGGTTTGCAACTCTTTAATTTTGGGCAAGTACAGTACAGGAAGAAAGACCTAAATAGGCAGTAAGACCTCAGAGAGAAGGCAATTAATTCCCTGGTATACCCCACCCAACTGTGTTTAATATTTAGAGGACAAGAGATCCCTATAGGTGTGTGATTGGAGCCTATTTTAATGGAATTGATGGAAAAGGAGTATGGGAATGAGTGCTTGTTGGAGTGCTGTGTTTCGGAGGGACAAGGAAATTTCACCAGGGGGAGGAGCTAGATGGGCTATATAAATGATTGCAACTCCTTGGCCAGTCTCAGACAAGACAAAATGCCTCATGGAGCAAGATCAGGGACAAGCTCTCCCAGAGACCCACCATGGGGATGACTTACCTCTTAATTCGACCTGACCTACTTACCTGCCCTAGCCTGATGAAGATAAACAAATTTCGAAACGTCGCGACAGGGCCTACGGACTTTAAGCAAAAATGACAAATTGTACTTACCTGACTAAGCCATTTACCCTCCCTCGGCTGAGCGGAGAGACTCAAGACATATTTGTAAATTTGTATATAGTTCATTGGATGTTTATTTAGCTGTAATTACAACATGTTTAACACAACTGTAAAAATCAGTGTGTTATTACGACATCATTAGGATTTACTTACGGTTATTTTACCACAGTGTGTTTCACATACCTGTAAAAAATCAGGGTGTTGTTACAACACTTTTATTGGATATTTATGGTTATTTTACCAAGTGAGGGGCATCCCATGTCCCAGGAGGGCCCGTGCATAACGTTTGACCTGACTTGTCGGGTCAACGGATATTACCGTTTCACCTAACCCTGGCCAGTGCCGCCTGGGACAATTAATGGGATGCCCCTCTAAAAATCACTACTTACCTATTACTTCCAATAGTGGGGAATCGACTCCCATAAAAGCAGCCAAAATGTTAAAGAAACCTGGAATGAAAGGAATTAACGGACCCAGGACCCGGTTTCTTACACCCCATACTTACCTCTTACCTTCACCCTTACCCCCATCCCATTTTGGTTCAGGGCACGATGCCATTGGAAAATAATAAATGCTGTTTGTAGTTGATATGGAGAGTAATTTAACTCAGGACCACACTAAATTTAATTTGAACCTATACAAACCACACCAATTTGGATTCCCTTAGTCAGTAGTTATGACCACATAGTCATCAATATCCCTAATCAGGGTCCCACTACCCTAACCCTAACCATAGGGACCCCCTACCTAAACCTAACCTTTGACCCCTGGACAGAACGAGTGACCTGAGACATCTCACCTAACTCCTTTGAGATTATTGACCAAAAACATAGATTCCACAACCAGTTGGTTTGCAACTCTTTAATTTTGGGCAAGTACAGTACAGGAAGAAAGACCTAATAGGCAGTAAGACCTCAGAGAGAAGGCAATTAATTCCCTGGTATACCCCACCCAACTGTGTTTAATATTTAGAGGACAAGAGATCCCTATAGGTGTGTGATTGGAGCCTATTTTAATGGAATTGATGGAAAAGGAGTATGGGAATGAGTGCTTGTTGGAGTGCTGTGTTTCGGAGGGACAAGGAAATTTCACCAGGGGGAGGAGCTAGATGGCTATATAAATGATTGCAACTCCTTGGCCAGTCTCAGACAAGACAAAATGCCTCATGGAGCAAGATCAGGGACAAGCTCTCCCAGAGACCCACCATGGGGATGACTTACCTCTTAATTCGACCTGACCTACTTACCTGCCCTAGCCTGATGAAGATAAACAAATTTCGAAACGTCGCGACAGGGCCTACGGACTTTAAGCAAAAATGACAAATTGTACTTACCTGACTAAGCCATTTACCCTCCCTCGGCTGAGCGGAGAGACTCAAGACATATTTGTAAATTTGTATATAGTTCATTGGATGTTTATTTAGCTGTAATTACAACATGTTTAACACAACTGTAAAAATCAGTGTGTTATTACGACATCATTAGGATTTACTTACGGTTATTTTACCACAGTGTGTTTCACATACCTGTAAAAAATCAGGGTGTTGTTACAACACTTTTATTGGATATTTATGGTTATTTTACCAAGTGAGGGGCATCCCATGTCCCAGGAGGGCCCGTGCATAACGTTTGACCTGACTTGTCGGGTCAACGGATATTACCGTTTTCACCTAACCCTGGCCAGTGCCGCCTGGGACAATTAATGGGATGCCCCTCTAAAAATCACTACTTACCTATTACTTCCAATAGTGGGGAATCGACTCCCATAAAAGCAGCCAAAATGTTAAAGAAACCTGGAATGAAAGGAATTAACGGACCCAGGACCCGGTTTCTTACACCCCATACTTACCTCTTACCTTCACCCTTACCCCCATCCCATTTTGGTTCAGGGCACGATGCCATTGGAAAATAATAAATGCTGTTTGTAGTTGATATGGAGAGTAATTTAACTCAGGACCACACTAAATTTAATTTGAACCTATACAAACCACACCAATTTGGATTCCCTTAGTCAGTAGTTATGACCACATAGTCATCAATATCCCTAATCAGGGTCCCACTACCCTAACCCTAACCATAGGGACCCCCTACCTAAACCTAACCTTTGACCCCTGGACAGAACGAGTGACCTGAGACATCTCACCTAACTCCTTTGAGATTATTGACCAAAAAACATAGATTCCACAACCAGTTGGTTTGCAACTCTTTAATTTTGGGCAAGTACAGTACAGGAAGAAAGACTAAATAGGCAGTAAGACCTCAGAGAGAAGGCAATTAATTCCCTGGTATACCCCACCCAACTGTGTTTAATATTTAGAGGACAAGAGATCCCTATAGGTGTGTGATTGGAGCCTATTTTAATGGAATTGATGGAAAAGGAGTATGGGAATGAGTGCTTGTTGGAGTGCTGTGTTTCGGAGGGACAAGGAAATTTCACCAGGGGGGAGGAGCTAGATGGGCTATATAAATGATTGCAACTCCTTGGCCAGTCTCAGACAAGACAAAATGCCTCATGGAGCAAGATCAGGGACAAGCTCTCCCAGAGACCCACCATGGGGATGACTTACCTCTTAATTCGACCTGACCTACTTACCTGCCCTAGCCTGATGAAGATAAACAAATTTCGAAACGTCGCGACAGGGCCTACGGACTTTAAGCAAAAATGACAAATTGTACTTACCTGACTAAGCCATTTACCCTCCCTCGGCTGAGCGGAGAGACTCAAGACATATTTGTAAATTTGTATATAGTTCATTGGATGTTTATTTAGCTGTAATTACAACATGTTTAACACAACTGTAAAAATCAGTGTGTTATTACGACATCATTAGGATTTACTTACGGTTATTTTACCACAGTGTGTTTCACATACCTGTAAAAAATCAAGGGTGTTGTTACAACACTTTTATTGGATATTTATGGTTATTTTACCAAGTGAGGGCATCCCATGTCCCAGGAGGGCCCCGTGCATAACGTTTGACCTGACTTGTCGGGTCAACGGATATTACCGTTTTCACCTAACCCTGGCCAGTGCCGCCTGGGACAATTAATGGGATGCCCCTCTAAAAATCACTACTTACCTATTACTTCCAATAGTGGGGAATCGACTCCCATAAAAGCAGCCAAAATGTTAAAGAAACCTGGAATGAAAGGAATTAACGGACCCAGGACCCGGTTTCTTACACCCCATACTTACCTCTTACCTTCACCCCTTACCCCCATCCCATTTTGGTTCAGGGCACGATGCCATTGGAAAATAATAAATGCTGTTTGTAGTTGATATGGAGAGTAATTTAACTCAGGACCACACTAAATTTAATTTGAACCTATACAAACCACACCAATTTGGATTCCCTTAGTCAGTAGTTATGACCACATAGTCATCAATATCCCTAATCAGGGTCCCACTACCCTAACCCTAACCATAGGGACCCCCTACCCTAAACCTAACCTTTGACCCCTGGACAGAACGAGTGACCTGAGACATCTCACCTAACTCCTTTGAGATTATTGACCAAAAACATAGATTCCACAACCAGTTGGTTTGCAACTCTTTAATTTTGGGCAAGTACAGTACAGGAAGAAAGACCTAAATAGGCAGTAAGACCTCAGAGAGAAGGCAATTAATTCCCTGGTATACCCCACCCCAACTGTGTTTAATATTTAGAGGACAAGAGATCCCTATAGGTGTGTGATTGGAGCCTATTTTAATGGAATTGATGGAAAAGGAGTATGGGAATGAGTGCTTGTTGGAGTGCTGTGTTTCGGAGGGACAAGGAAATTTCACCAGGGGGAGGAGCTAGATGGGCTATATAAATGATTGCAACTCCTTGGCCAGTCTCAGACAAGACAAAATGCCTCATGGAGCAAGATCAGGGACAAGCTCTCCCAGAGACCCACCATGGGGATGACTTACCTCTTAATTCGACCTGACCTACTTACCTGCCCTAGCCTGATGAAGATAAACAAATTTCGAAACGTCGCGACAGGGCCTACGGACTTTAAGCAAAAATGACAAATTGTACTTACCTGACTAAGCCATTTACCCTCCCTCGGCT